>NC_056733.1:1481869497-1482016997 GCF_019279795.1 Protopterus annectens | reverse complement strand
CACATGGAACATTATGATGAGTACATAACTGCTTTTTTTCTTAATAAGCTAACCCAGTTATTACTGTTAATTCATTTTAAACATTTATTAAACATATCACCAAAACCATAACAACACAATATGTGCCACATTTGCATGTGCATGTGACTTGGATTATAATAAGGTTTATTTAAAATTACTGTACAGTAGCTTAAATTCTGTCTTCTCATAACAACTTCAATTACCTCTTTAACTAAAATCATCATGTCCCTTATTTGCTTATTAGGCACACCATACATACCTTCAAGTGAAACTCATCTGTAATATTTTCATAAAATTTCATAATCATTTTTAAATAATATTATAGGCCTTCAGTTTTTGTATCACATGTATCTTCTTTTTCCAAATGAGCATTCATAATTTCATCACCTTATATTTTTGTGTGTTCATTAACCATTAATTATATTCATTAATCTTCCCTATTTATTCTCCTCAAGACTCTTACAAGATTTGTTCCTCCTTTCCATCGTTGTCAGGTAGACTGCCATTATTTACTAACCCTAATACACCTTTTACCTCACTATATGCTTCTGTGCTTTCAGTTTAATTTCTTCACTATCAATTTTGTCTTTCAAATATTTTCCCTAGCACTTCCTTCCTTGTATTCAACGTATACCTTTAGGCAGTATCCATTATGCCATTCTGCTTATTACTTAGTGCCTTCCTCAGAATGCCAGCACTTTCTTACAAACTTCCTTAAGTACTTCCCTTTTTTCCCTGAAAATGCCTGTGCGTCTTCACTATTTCTTTCATTTTTCCTTAATTATTCCATATATTTTATTTTCATCTTATTCGCACGTCAATTCTTAGCATTTTATCATATTCAGCAACTATTCTCCCATATTCTTTCATTTTCTTCCTCATCTGTCTTACTCTTTAAATAAATGTTCCTTCCTATGTTTTTCTTTAAACATCAACCACGTTTCAGCCCAATCCTTACTTGATCTTCTCCTATTCTTCTGCTACTTCCATAAAATAGTGACCTTTCCCTCTGTCTTCACCCATGCAGCTGCCCATCCCTTTTTTTATATATACCTTTAACTACTCTAGTTACTATACCATTAAACTCAAACTATCCCCAGTAATGAACAGTGAATCCTAGCATGTCTTTTCCTCTCTACATTTCTCTAAAGTCTTGGGGGAAAAATTATCTTTGCTCTTCTCTTTCTCTTGTGATACATAAAACCACATTCCTTACCTGCCTTCATATCCTCAGTTTTCATCTTCTTTCTAAATATCCTCATATCTGGGATCAGTTTACTCCTCTGTGTTGGATTATCTCAGTTGACGACACCCATTGTTATTATTGCCATATTTTCTACTAAAAACTGCCTTACCTCTTCAAAAACATTCCCTCTTAGAATAATCAACATGCATAAACTAGTACCCCTCCTTTTATTCTTGTATCTAGCACTAACCATGCCCAGGGCTTATTTTCATGACACCCACGGCTGCTACATTTTTATCCATAGTAAAACCACCATCACAGATCATGTATCTATTCCATTTGTGGATAACACTTTTCCATTTCACAATGTTTCAGATTACGCTGTTTTCCCCTTTGTGTACCTTATATCCAGCAGACACATTATATATACTTCTGCCTTTCCTTCCACAATTTAAAAATGAATAGCCTTCTTATGTCACTTATAAAATTGTTAACTTTGGCAGATATAATGAGTACATTAACCATCTCCCTTATTTTTAGCATTCTTATACTGCATTCCCATCTTCTTTTTATATTTTATACTCCTGTTGCAATACACCTTTCATATGATATAAATCAGCATATGATCAGAACTAAGAAAATCTAAAGGTGTCACTGCTCAGTTCTAGGAAACTAAGCAAGAAACTCCACTTCCTTCAAGCTATCCTTACCCTAGAAAATGCTGACGTCTTTGCAGTCACTGAGACATGGTTTAAAGCCTCATTGAGCACATCAGCAGTACAAGGCTATAATGTCTCCCACACCTTTAGTCCAGGTACTACAAAGACGAAGACTAAAGGTGGAGGTGTGTCAGTATATATCAAAAATAAACATACCTCAAGGCTGGTCAAACAGGATGATGCAGTTGAGTTTCTCCATGTTCAAATCACCATAAGCAAAATCTCATACCACTTCCTTGCAAGCTATACGGCCTCCTCTGTTATCCATGAAACCCATAACATGTATGCAAGCTCATTGGAAACCTTTACCTTCCAATCCAATACCATATTCATGGGTGAGTTTAATTACCTAACTGTTAACTGGGAGTCATATACAACACCAAAAATGCAGGCACTGAGATTCCTGGAGTTTGTAAATACAAATTCCCTGGACCAGGTTGTAAATATGTCAACCAGGGAAGTAAAAATACAGGATCTGGTCCTCACTAACATGGGAGAGCACTGTATACCCTCTAGTATAATGTCCTCTTTGGTAAGGTCAGACTACAAAATGTTCTCCTTTGAAGTGAAAATAAGCCTGGAACTCCAGCTAATACTGGAGTGTTCGGAACTACTCTAAGGCTTACTTCCGACTGTTAAGTGATAACCTGGCAAAATGTCAAGCCTCAGTAAACCCCAAGAACAGTGCTGTCTGTGTGGAAGTGTTCACAGAAAACTCTATACAGGAAAGTTAGTAGCTGCCTAGAAGCAGCTGTACCCACCAAGAATAAGTACAGAACCAACTCAGAAAACAAGCCACCATGGTGGAATCACAACATCAGTAGGCTGTATAATAGAACAAAGAAACTAATGGCAAAAAGTAGGAGGTGTAGCATCCAGCAGGATAAAAGCACTCTCATCAAAATAAACAAAAAACTCAGAGGATAAATAAAGTATACCAAAGCCAAATTTGAGGTTAATTTGGTCTCTCAGGCTAAGGACAGCCACAAGGCATTCTTTAGCTGTGTCTGTAACCTCAAAGGGAATACACAGTTGTGTGCAGAGATCATTGTTAATGGAGCCATATATATTGAGCTGGAAAATATAGCAAACCTACTGGCAGACAAATTCAGCTCTAACTTTACCTTTCTCTCTACCTCTCAACCTCCCCTCAGGAAGTAGCACCAAATGTAACTCTACCTACTGTCATTAGGGAACAGGTCCTCAATGCTCTAAGGCCAAGAACACCGCAGCGATGGGTGAAGACAATATCCTAGAATGCCTTTTAAATAGCATGAAACATGACCTATCAGGCCATCTGGAATCGTAATTTAATTGTAGCATTTAAACAGGCTTTATGTCATCCCTGTGCTCAAAGCTGGGCCATTTACAGACCCCAAAAACTACATATCCATAAAGAATTATGGAAATGGCCACTAATGACCTAGGAAACCTCCAGACACTGGACCCAACCCAATTTGGTTGTGTCAGGAGCAGGTTATGGCTACTCAACCTGGTAGACTTCTTTGAGAAGGTCACTAAAGCAATGGATTAGGGCAGAATGATTCATACTGCCTACCTTGACCTGTCCAAGGCATTTGACACAATACCTCACTTGGGCATTGCTGATGAACACAAGAGGTTAGGTATAAACACTTATGTCATCCAAGGGGATAGCCAACTGGCTCACAGATAAGACCCAGGAAGTTAGAATTTGGGAGTCCATCTCTACAAAAAGGCCAGTAACAAGCAGAGTCCCTTAAGGATCAGTCCTGGTACTACTCCTTTTTGGTTTGGCATTTACTACTTTGAAGTCAAGGAAAATGTCAAGGACCTCTGGATGACCAGATTTGCAGATGATTCCAAATTAATAGCAGTTATAGAATCCCCCACTGACACTACTTTTCTCCAGGAAGGGATGGCACAGACATATTACTTGTGTCAGAGCCATGGAGTAAAACTTAATGCCAAGAAATGCATAATAGTATGTTTGGGAATCATCCGCCCTTGGTAACTATCGTATTGATAACACACCCCTAAGAGTCAACCCACTAGTCAGGACTTGGGGGACACACATAGTAATCTAGCTTTTGACTATCTCATGTCTACAGTAGTGAGGAAATAATTCTATGGTGTGCAAGTTACAAACAAAGGTATGGCATCTGTGTCCAAGGAGGTCATTGTTCTGCTATATTCAGCATGCATCTGTCCTATTATTGATTACTGTACCCCCCTTTGGTGTGTAGCTAACCAAGCACATGCAACAACTGGAATGTCTACAGATGTTACTCACTGAAAAAATTCAGGGTGTAAGTAACATGTCCTTCCCAGACCACATCAAATCCTTCTCCCTGTATTCTGTCTCCTACAGGCTATTCAGATCTATGTCTGGCATAGAAGACATTGTTGAACACCAACCCCGATGAGCCTCCTACATATCTACAAAACAAGCAGCATCAAAATTACCCATTCTAAAGACTTAAACCTTGCCTTTGATGTAAATAGGAATTGCTGGAGCGACAGGTATGTATCACAGAGACTACCCCATCTATGGAACAGACTCCCCATCCATGTGAAGTAGAGTTCCTCCCTAACCTAATTCAAGTTTAACTTGGACAATTGGATGATGAACAGGAACTCATCCCTGGTTTGGCACCTTTGTCTTTAATGGACACATATAACCTGTACATGTTTCATCTCCAAGGCCAGTGCTTATAAATGTTTCATCTCCCAAGCCCCTGCTTACACTTTTCAAGGGTACCAGAACTTGTCAGAGGTTTGGATGCATGGCTAGGCTTAAAGTGGTCATTAGCTTAGTACACCTATGAACCTATATCATATGTTCCCACACTTTTTTCTCAAACACATTATCCTGCATAACTTCACTTGTATGTTGCTTGTCTTTAATAATATCCTTTCTCCTTTATTTCCTTGCATGTGTTCTACATTAGAAGCAGTTTCTTGTGTCAGTAAATCATAGTGAAACAATAAGTAGCCTTCTCTTTTATACTTAGTAAAATCAAGTTTACACTCCTTTGCAGTTTGCAGCTTTTTCCCTAGACAAGTTGCATCCTTTAAAAAGACACATATTAAGTGGTTCAATGTACCAGAGGAAAAAAAAAACAAACATTTTAGGCTTTCTCTTAATACCAGAAAACACTCCTTTATTCATTAATTAGACATAAACTAGCTACATTACATATTTCATTGTCTTTATTTTAACATAACCTATGTTACCCATCCCCTACGGAACACTTCTTTACAAGTCTTTCTTAAGTATTGCTCATTGCCCTTTTCATTTATATAATCAGTTCAGAATTGTAATATTTCCTTTTTTAAACTTTTGGCGTACTTTCTGAAATAGGAGAATGTCTCCGAGGATTGTATTTTGCATATTTCCCAAAATAATTAGCAGCTTTACATCCAGTTTGACTGAGATGTTAAAGTATCATAACTGTAATTCTTCAAGTGAATCAGGGACTTTAAAGTCCTACACTGTAAACCCCAAAGATTTCAACATATTCCCATAGTTCATACCTGTCCTTAGGATGTCTCTTCTTTACGTAAACCATCACCATCAGTTGTGTCTGTTCCTAAAAATGTACTTTGCCTGAGGGCTTTTCTCTACCTAAAATCTGCGAGTGTTTTCAGCATGTTGCTACGCTACTGCATCACCATGCTCCTGCAACTCAGAAGCATTATCAAGCAACACCTCACAACCAGGAAGCAAGTGCAATTGCTAGCATTCATATTGCTCATTCACAATAAAAATGTTTTGTTCATGATGTCATTAGATTCCACAGTACCTTCTGACACAACTTACTTGCCACTATTCATTTTACTTATTGATTTATTTGTCATTTGTTGACCAGGTTTGTCTCACTAGACTTTTTACTTCTTTTCAGGTGGTATTTATATGGACTAAGGTAAATTTGGCCAGAGCGCCAGGGAACTTCCCTTACTTCTTTTATAAATATGTAAGTAATCTGTAAATATTGTTTTCTTTGCATAAATAAAGGAACACCCTCATCTTTGGAGCTTCTAGATGGGGTTGGAGGGCTCCTATAACAGCACGAAAGAGGAATAAGGGAAACAGCAGCAATGGAAGAGGAGAGAAAAGCTAGGGAGATTTTGGAAGTGAAAAGTGAGAATTGTAGAAAAAATAATGCAAACAAAGATTCCTGTATGGCGGATGTTACATTGAGCAGTGTTTAGCGGTCTCCATGTAGAAGGAAGTAAGTGAGTCTAACTGGTGTCAGGAGGGCTCGCAGATGATATTCTGTTACAAATAAATGAGCAAGATGATCCAGGTGACAGTTCTACTGTTTCATGGAATGAGATGGCAGATAACTTTTTCGGAAATGTTAAAGATGGTAATGTGGAAAAGGAACCAAGTCATGTGGCAGCAGAGTACAGCAGTGGCAAGTAAAAGAGGAAAGTGGCAGTAAACTCAGGAGTCTGGTTTTGTGGCAGCAGATAATGCAGTAACTAAAACATATGCAGCAGTGACAACAGGCAAATAAGGAGACCAACAACAAGCTATAAATAAAACTGTTAAAAAGAAAAGACCAACTGTGACAATAAAAACATGATACTGTAATAGACAGATATATATGGGACAATTTAGTAACTACTGGGTTTTAAAGCTCAAGAAAGAAGTTTTTTTTATACATATTATAGGACAGAGGCTTTTTGTGACAACATTTAAAACTGATGGACTGTTGTTGAAATTTCTGTGTAACAAGGACATTTATCTGTGGAACAGATATTTTCCCTCTGTTAGTAAGTTAAATGTTAAAAATATTACTTTGTAGTTTAAAACTGATGAACTGAAAAAGACTATGTTAAAAATGCATGCAGGGTCTGTGTAAAACTGTTGGTAATATTGTAAAAGTTATAGATGAGAGAAACATGGAATGGAGAGTGGAGGTTGGAAGCTGTTTTGAAGTAAGAAAAACATTGTGAAACACTTGCTAAGTGTTATTTTTGTGACTGGTCATAGAGGGACATGAAGATATACTGGCCAAAGTAAATCATGTTTTTTTTTTTTTTTTTTTGTAGGGGCTTTTCTCATCTAATTGTTTGTGACAAGGTACAGTGTAACCCGTGTGGGGAGAAAGGATATACAGCAAGAAGGTGTGTGCCTGAATGCAGGTTGTTTAAAAAAAAAAAAGGGAGGGGGACAGTTTTGGATGGATTGTCAGGAGCAAACAGTAAGTAATGAAAATGATGGTGAAAGGGAAGAAAACCCACATGAGGAAGGACTGCAAGCGGATGAACTAGGAGGAGAAGAAAAAACATGGAGGGAGAAAAATGAAGAGAGAGAGTGGATGCAGGAAGAGAGGTCAGGAGAAGAGACTGATACTATTTTGTTTCAGTTTCTAGTCAGTGAAAAATCTGATTCTGTGGTTCAAGGATTATTTGCATATAAACCCAGGAAAAATTCTCTGCTGGGGAAAGAGTAAAACTAAGAAAACAAAAAATTAAAAATATTTCCCCTAAACCTAAAAAATAAGAAAAAACAACAATTAAGAGTACTGTCAGTAAATGTGAACAGTACTATTAACACTGTAAGGATAGGGATAATGGAATGCTGTACTAAATGTGATGTGGATGTTATTCTTTTAGAGGATATAAGATTCCTGACAAGTGAAGAAAGGCTGCAAACATAAAAATCGTGGGACTGCCATGGAAATACAATATGGAACATAGGAAGTAAAATTAGTTCTGAAGTGGCTGTGTTGTTAAGACAGTACAAATGCTAGATAGAACATCGGTAAGAATCAGAAGATTAACTATTGTGGATGCTCATAGGTTTCTACTAGGCTGTCACTCACCAGGGTCTTTATAAGCTTAGCTGTGTAACCCAACCCAGTTTTGTCCTGTAATAGAAGGAGGAAGCTACTACATGATAGAGCAAAATCCCAAAAAGGGAAGGCATCTCTGATCAGTATTAGCAAAAAACTAAGGGCACTCATAAAATCGTCTAAGGCCAGCTTCGAGAGAAAAATTGCACAGGACACTAAGGAAAATCACAAGGCTTTCTTTAGTTATGTTAGGAACCTGGGTGGGACTTCCCAGATATGCTCAGAATTAGTCCAAAATGACAAAAAATACACCAAACCCACAGACATTGTCAACATCCTAGCTGACAGGTTCAGCGCAAACTTCTCCCCCCCTCCCCACCAAAAGGGCAAATATCTATCCCAGCAGAGTGCTGCCCCCCTGACATCTCAGATGCTCAGGTAAGAGCCGCCCTCTCCAAAGCAAAACACACAGCATCAATGGGACCAGACGGATCCAAGAAGAGCTAAACCCAAACATAAAACTACTGTTCAATCTCAGCCTTACTACAGGATATGTACCCAAAGAGTGGCGTACAGCAACAGTGGTCCCTCTCCACAAAGGTGGTGCCTCAACAGACCCTGGAAACTATCGCCCCATAAGCCTGACTAGCTTGGTCTGCAAAGCTATGAAAAGGATCATCGTGGACCTCATAAATAAAGATATTGGGGACCTACAGACACTGGATCCTACCCAGTTCGGCTTTGTTAAGGGCAGATCCTGCCTCTTAAACCTGGTCGACTTCTTTGAAACAGTCACCAAGGCCATTGACGAAGGGAAGGTGGTCCACACAGCCTACCTTGACCTCACAAAAGCCTTCGATACAATACCCCACTCGGGCATTATAGATAAGCTCACCAGCTTAAATATAAACCCCTGTGTCACTAGATGTGTTGCAAACTGGCTCAAGGACAAAACCCACATGGTTAGAATTGCTGGAGCCATGTCAGACTCCAAACCAGTTACAAGTGGCGTCCCACAAGGCTCAGTCCTGAGACCTCTCTTGTTCGGTATATATTTCCCGGAGGTACAGGCCAACACAGAAGGACTGTGGCTGACCAAGTTTGCAGATGACTGCAAACTGGGCTCCATAATCGACTCTCCAGCCGACACAAGCATCCTCCAAAGGGGCCTCATAGAAACAGACAACTGGTGCCAGAGCCATGACCTCAAGCTAAACGCCAAAAAGTGTATAGTCATCCCCTTTGGCAAAAACAAAGTGCCCACAAATTGCCACATAGGTGGTAATCCATTAAGTAGAGAAGAAGTAATTAGGGACCTGGGGACCCAAGTTGATAGCAATCTCTCATTTGACAACCACGTGGCCAAAGTGGTTAGAAAAACATTTTATATAGCCCACCTAATCATGAAGGGATTCACATCTAGATTAGGGGAGGTCATTGTGCCTCTTTACTTATCCCTCTTCAGGCCCATAATCGAGTACAGTGCCCCTTTTGGGATGTACCTTACCAAACACCTGCAGCAACTGGAAAGACCCCAAAAGTACCTCACCAAGAGGATCAAAGGGCTCAAACAGATGCCATATGCTGCCCGGTTAAATAAACTCCAGCTCTACTCAGTGGCATACCGCCTGCTCAGAGGCGACGTGTGCCTGACGTATAAAGCCATGTCCAACCCGGAATTGAGGGACATGCTGCACCTCAAAAAATCCAAATCCCATCGAGCTACACGCTCGAGAGACTTGAACCTCAGCACTGAAATAAATAGGACATGCTGGAGGGACAGATTCATAACCCAGAGGCTCCCTCCACTCTGGAATAAAATCCCAGTCCAGGTTAGGCAGAGTCCCTCACTGACTCTCTTCAAGAGGAATCTTGATGAGTGTATGGGAGATCGTAGGTTTACCCCGGGTATCACCTCTGTGTCACTGTTAGACAGAGGCACAGTATACTAACCTCGAAAAAGGGCATAGCAAAATTAATTTAAAATGGGTGGCGAAAGCCAAACATACTCTGGCTAGGCTTATAAAATGCCCTAGGGCAGATAGCCTAGTATGAACCTCTGAAACCTATGAATACATTGGAAGCTTATATGGAAGGGAGTATGGTAGTAAGGAGGTAGCTAAAGATTATGTGGAAACGGGTATGGTCATTTGGGATTAGTTAGCTTACTGCTGGCTGCTGTCTATCAGAGAGACAGGGGTCAGACCAGGGGTGAAATTGTGATTTCCCATTCAATGATGAAGGTTTTCCTTGAAAAGTGGCAAGGATGAACCCTGCTCCAAGTGGATGGAGAGCCTGTTACATAGTGTGAGGATCCTTTGAGACACACATCAGCCTTTCCAGCATGTTTTATGTCACAGGCAAAGTTCAGGTCCGTGGATCTAGTGTTCCTAATGCTATTTGTTTTGCAGATGTGAACAAGGTCCGTCAGATCTATGTCTTAGGATGTTGTATATGCCAGGCAAAGTTGGAGCCTTTGAGGGAGTTACAACTGTTACAGAGGGTATTGTATTTGACGATGGATCTGATAAGGGCTGAGTAGAGTAGTACTATAACTTTCTTGTATCTGGATGACATACCCTTGCTAATGAGATGGGTGAAATAGAATGATTTTCTTACTATCTTGGCTAGATGATGGTCGAAAGCCAAATTACTATCAACATATGTTCCCAAATACCTAACTACCGGGTCACCTCTTAGGGGTGTTTTATCAGTGGAGTAATTAGACTTCCCAAAGGGCACTGTAATGCATTTCTTCATGTTCAGTTTTAATCTATAGCTCTGGCTCCAATCATTTGTTTGTATCAGACCCTCTTGTTGGATGCTTGTGTTGTGGGAGGAATCTGTGATAACTCATGGTGTACAGTCATCTGTGAACTTGGTGAGCGAAAAGACTTCGACATTAGCCTTGATTTCTGAGAAGTAGATGCCAAACGGGAGCGGTCCGAACACAGAGCCCTGGGGTACTTCAGTGGTGACTGGTCTTCTGCAGGAAGTAGTCTTGCCAATCCTGACTTCTTGAGTCCTATCTTTGTGCCAGTCAGTAATCCAGTGAGCTGTCTAGGGATTTATTCCTAGTTCTGAGAGTTTGTCAACAATACCGAGTGTTGTATTGAATACCGTGGTAAGGTCGTGGAAGGTGGTGTGCACCATTTTTTCTCATCCATAGCCTTCGTGACGCTCTCAAAGAATTCTACCAAGTTCAGTAGGCAAGATCTTCCCTTGATAAAGACAACTGGGATGGGTCCGGTGTCTGTAGGTTCCATGATAATTCATTCCATGGCTTTGCATATTAGACTTGTCAGACTAATGGGCCTGTAGTTCCTGGGGTCAATTGATCTTCCACCCTTCTGTAGAGGAATGACTGTTGTGGCCATCCAATCACTCAGTACATAATCTGTTTTAAGGCGGTAGTTGAACAGTGCCTCTAGTGGTCCTATTAGGTCAAGTTTGAGGCTATTTAGGAAGCAACCGTGGATGTTGTCAGGGCTCATTGAAGTAGTGTCTTTGACCTTAGCAAGCACCTCCAGGACCTGCTCCCTGTTGATAGTTTGGGGGAGGAATATGTTAGGATATCACAGCTGGTAGTGTGGGGTGAAGTTGGAGCTAAATTTATCAGCTAAAAGATTTGCTATGTCACACTGGTCAATAATGGCTGTGCCATTTACCAATAGTTCTGCACACTGATGTGTACTACCTTTAAGGTTCCTGACATAGCTGAAGAAGGTTTTTTTGATTGTCCATAATCTAAGAGGCTATCCTGACCTCATAATTGGTCTTATTGTACCCTATTAGATCTCTTAGTTTTTTCTTTTGTTATAAATCCTGGTAAAATTAGGGTTCCACAGTGGGGTTTGTTTTTGATGTCAGATCTGGTTTTGCATCTGGTATTTACGGCAGCCATAGTGCAGTCATTTACATGTTTGTAAAAGGGTTTCTGTGAACAATTCTGCATAGGCAGCTGTGTTTTCAGGGTTTGCAGGAGCCTTGAATTTTGAAAAATTGTGGCCTAACAGGATGTAGTTATCTGTAAAATAGTTCCTAAGTGTTACTAGTACACTTGGGTGTTCCAGGTTGATTATTTTAAAGGACATAGCTTTGTGATCCAACCTCACCAATGTGGACATAGACAGGGGATGCAGTGCTCTCACATGTTGGTGAGTACCAGGTCTAGTATGTTTGAGCCCCTGGTTGGAGTGCACACTATCTGATCCAGGGTGTGTGTTAACAAAGCCCAGGAAAAATTGTGGCTGCGAGTTAGAGGCAGTGTACATTTCCCAGTCTGTAGAGCGGTAATTAAAGTCTCCCATGAATAGGGTGTTTGGTTGGATGTTGAGCACCTTCAGTAGGTATAGGCACAAGTTTTAAGCTTTGTTAGTCATAGTGGGTGACCTGTAGCTGGTCAGGACATGGTACAGAATCTTAACTATGGAGACCTGAGTGTAGATGAACTCTAGGGCATCATCCTGTTTAATTAACCTGAAGTTCTATTTGTTGCTAACGTAAATCAAGACAGCTCCACCTTTAGCCACTATGTGTGTTGTTGTTGGTCTAAATGTGTGAAAGGTAGTGTACACAGCACCTACCAGCCTATTACCCTTCCTTGAGCATCCACATCCCTCAAAGTCTGTTCAAACCCATCCCCCTTCATTCTAGCATGTCGCGGGGTCAGTTGCTCGTGTCCTCTCCTGCCCAGCTGATGAATCTGGGAATATTGAGGCAATGTTACAATTGCCTCATGTACACAGACAACCCTCTCCTTCTCCCACAAAACACAAACACATGCGAGAGATGCAAATATATAGCCAAACTGGAGGCTGAGCTCTCTTATCATAGCACTGGCAAGACCAGACAGGAGGAGAAGGAAACCACACACACCACATACCCAGTCTCACATAGCACTAGCACAACCTCGTATCACACACTCAAACACATAAAAACATACTCGGAGGCTCTGACTAAAAATCTACCAAAACAGCAGAGGCCACCAAAGCAGACACTCAAACAACTACCACCACAGACCAAGATACATGCAACACATAGACCACAAAGTCAGTGTGCCAAACAGTCACAGCCCTCAAGGCCAAACACAATGCCAGACACTCTTGTCATAGGTGACTCCATAGTCAGACACACTGATGTTCCACTCACCAGATTGAGTAAGGAGAAGGTCACAGTGAGCTGCCTGTCGGGCGCTAGAATCCGCCACATAACGCAAGCACTCAGGTCACTCGACAGCAAGTACAAGTATGACTCAGTCATTGTCCATGCTGGTGTGAACGACCTGAGACGTACCTCCCTGGACTACATGAGAAGGGACATAGAGGAGCTCTCTGATTATGTAGCCCAGGCAGGTATGACTCTGATGTTGAGCAGTATCCTACCTTCACCAAGAATTATACCACAGTACAGAGACAAGATGATCAGCTTTAATAATTGGCTTAATCACTGGTGTCATTCAAAGGGGATCCAATGTCTGTCTGCCTGGGATGACATGCTGGACAAGCCATGTTGCTTCGCAAGGGACGGCTTGCACCTGTCACCCCTAGGCTTCCGGATATTGGCAAAGGCTCTTGCCACCCCCATAGTGCCTTTTTTAGGCCAGGCTCAAATTCTAAACCTACCACCTTAGAACATAACAAAGGAAAAAAACTAAGAGTAATGTTGCTCAACGCCAGAAGTCTCAACCTCAAGATGCACGCACTCGAAGCCCTTCTCAGTATGGAGAACATCGATGTCTGTGCTGTGACTGAAACCTGGTTCAAGGCTCCTGAGAGCACCCCGGCACTAGCAGGTTTTACCTCATATCATGCGTTCCGGCCCCAAAATCCGGAAAACACCAAGAAAGGAGGAGGGGTGTCCATATTCATCAAAGACACCCTCACTTCCAGGTTGGTGAAAACGCATGATGCATCGGAGACCATTCAGGTGCAACTAACCATAGGCAAGACTGCTCTACAATTTGTAGCATGTTACAGGCCACCCTCTCAGTCTCAGGAACCTCACATGGCTTTCCTGAAAACTCTGGAAGGGATAAATGTAACCCCAAACACCATCATACTAGGTGAGTTCAACTATCCAAACATAGACTGGAATCACTACTCAAGCCCCAACACCCTAGCCCAAAGGTTCCTAGAGTTCATAAACTCCAATGCCATGGAACAACTAGTCACCATGCCCACAAGAGGTGACAACATACTGGATCTCATCATCACGAACATAGGGTCACAATGTTCAACACCGGAGGTATATCCTTCATTGGTGAGATCAGATCATAAACTAATCTCACTAGAAGTCCTCATCCCGCCCCCACCCCAGTCAAAAAATACCACAGTGAAGAACTTCTCTAAAGCCGACTTCACACTTCTTAGGACTAGTGTGGTCTCCTTCAAGGTCCCAGAGCCAACGGAAACCACCACTAAAACTGCTGAATCACTTACAAACGCCTTCTACCAGCACCTCCAGCACTGCATGGATCAGGCAATCCCAAACAAAACAAAGACTCTTTGTACCAAAGGCAGGCGTCCAGTCTGGTGGACCCCAGCCATAAACAGGCTCTACAACAAAAGGCGGAACCTACTACATGATAGAGCAAAACCCTTAAAAGGGAAGACACCCATGATCATAGTAAGTAAAAAACTAAGATCTCTCATAAAATCCTCCAAGGCAAATTTTGAAAGAAAAATTGCCACGGACTCTAAAGACAATCACAAGGCTTTTTTTTAGTTATGTTAGAAACCTGGGAGGAAACTCCCAGGTATGTTCAGAACTGGTTCAAAATGATGTAAAGTTCACTGAATCTACAGACATTGCCAACATACTGGCTGACAGGTTCAGTGCAAATTCCCCCCCCCCCTCCCCCCCAAAAGGAGAAATATCTATACCAGAGGACTGTAGCATCCCAAACATCTCTAATGCTCAGGTAAAAACAGCTCTCTCCAAAGCAAAAAACACAGCATCCATGGGACCAGATGGTGTCCCCGGTTGTATGCTCCACGAGCTCATTGAGGAATTAAACCCGCAGTTACGGCAGCTGTTTAATCTTAGCCTCACCTCAGGATACATACCCAAGGAATGGCGTACGGCTACTGTGGTCCCATTGCACAAAAGTGGTGCCTCCACCGACCCTGGAAATTACCGTCCCATCAGCTTGACAAGTCTGGTCTGCAAACCTATGGAGAGGATCATTATGGAACTCATAAATAAAGACATAGGGGACCTGCAGACATTGGATCAAACCCAATTTGGCTTTGTCAAGGGTAGATCATGCCTTTTAAACTTGGATGACTTTTTCGAAACAGTCACCAAGGCCATTGATGAGGGCAAGGCAGTCCACACAGCCTACCTTGACCTGGCAAAGGCCTTTGACACGATACCCCACTCGGGCATCATAGAAAAACTCACCAGCTTAAATGTAAACCCATACGTCACAAGATGGGTTGCAAACTGGCTAAGTGACAGAACCCACAGGGTTAAAGTTGCTGGCGCCATGTCAGATTCCAAACCTGTCACAAGTGGTGTCCCACAGGGCTCCGTCCTGGGTCCACTCTTCTTCGGCATCTACTTTTCAGAAGTTCAGGCAAACGCAGGAGGATTATGGCTGACAAAGTTTGAGGATGATTGCAAACTAGGCGCCATAGTTGAAAACACATCAGACACAGATATCCTTCAGAAGGGCCTCATAGAAACGGATAACTGGTGCCAAAGCCATGGCCTTAAGTTAAACGCTAAAAAATGCATAGTCATACCCTTTGGGAAAAACAAGGTTACCCCTAGCTACCATATAGGTGGCAATCCACTAAGCACAGAAGAAGTTATCAGGGACCTGGGGACTCAGGTTGATAGTAACCTTTCATTTGACACCCACGTAGCCAAAGTAGTTAGAAAGACCTTCTACATTGCCCACCTGATCATGAAGGGTTTCACATCTAGGTCAAGGGAAGTCATCATCCCCCTGTACTCATCACTCATCAGACCGATGATTGAGTATAACGCCCCATTTGGAATGTATCTGACCCGACACCTGCAGCAATTGGAAAGGCCCCAAAAGTTCCTCACCAAAAGGATAAAGGGTCTCAAAAATATGTCCTAGGCTGCCCGACTGAAGAAGCTCCAGCTCTACTCAGTCGCTTATCGACTACTCAGAGGTGACCTGTGCCTGACTTATAAGGCCATGTCCAACCCGGAATTAATGAACATGCTTCACCTCAAAAAATCTAAGTCCATCAGATCCACACGAGCACAAGACTTAAACCTTGACACGGCCATAAATAGGACGTGCTGGAGGGACAGATTCATCACCCAGAGGCTCCGTATGCTGTGGAACAAAATCCCGGTACATGTGAGGCGAAGCACCTCGCTGGCCTTGTTCAAGAGAAATCTTGACCAATGGATGGGAGACCGCAGGTATACCCCAGGGATTACATCAGTGTCACTGCTTGACAGAGGCACAGCAAAATAATGGGCATAATATCCTTCAATCTAAAGGGGTGGCGTAAGCCAAAAAACTCTGGGCTAGGCTTATAAATGCCCTAGGGCAGATAGCCTAGTATGAACCTATGAACCTATAAACTTGCATTGCTGGAGTACTTTCTGCAGTTTTAAACAAAGTCTCTGTAATAGCACAGATGTCTACTTTCTCCAGAGTGAGGAGAGCATGTAGAGCGTGTAGTTTCTTGTTTAGGCTCCTAGCATTGAGCAGTAGCACCTTAAGGTTGCTTTGACTTTTTTTTTTTTTTTTTTTTGCTATGTTTGTAGTTTTGTCATTTTGACATTGCCTAAAAAGGCTGTAAGGGGTGGGTCTATATCATGACGTCGAATGATAGCAAGAGTGAACGGTCTTATATCGAACCCTAAAAGTCGAAAGCACTGAATGCCAAACACACAGAACAGTGACTTTCTTCCCAGGGAAAAAAAATCACTGGGCCGTTTTTAGGGCTTTGCCATTTCCTCAACTGTAGTGTGATCTCAGAGTTGGTATATTTAAGTAGGGGGGGCACAGCCCCCCACATTGAGGGGTGTAGGAGGCAAAGCCCCCACTTTATTTTCTGTTTGGATTTGTTTTGTTTTTTTCGGAGGATCGATTTTTTTCCCTGGGAAAAAAAAATCACTGTTCTGTGTGTTCCACTTTCAGTGCTTTCAGTTTTTAGTGTTCAATAAAAGAATGTTCACTCTTTTAATCGTTCAACGTTGTGATATAGACAGGGATAAGGTTTTAGCCAATATCCGAAAGCCCAAGAATAAACCAGTGCAGACTATCCTTGGCAAAGCAACTTGATTTGTTAATCATGCCCGCCCATGCTGATAGATATTGGATCCCCCTGGAGTGACATCGAACACTAAGCCAGTTGCTGAAATCAATTATTTTCTGTTCATTCTGTGGCATCATCCTAGGTGAAGGTGGAATGCTGCTTAGTGCAAGGCATGTACCTGTCTGTGGCACATATTCAGTGATATCCATAATGTTTCTTTCATGTAATCCAAAGAGGAACATCTCAGTTTATTTACAACCACATGGTCTATAATAGAATCGTATTGGTACATGCAGTGCAGTGACTTGATTTAGTGCATGATATTAAGGATCCTAGATCCAAATAGGCAACTGTTATTTTCTTGTCCAGCCTGGTGAGATGGGCATGTGCGTGTCATACAACAGAATCCCCAATGAAAAGAGTATTAGGTAAAGTGTTTGCTTGCCTTATGAGCTTTGTTATTTGGGGATCATTGAGTACAGACTTATGTGTGGTGTTAGGTGGTGATGTTCATCGTGTTGCCCTGCTGCAGTCATCACACTTGGGTTATCCTGTCGTCAGGCGGTCCCGCAGTCGGACGGAATTCCAAAGTCTTGGTCCGGCGTCTGTTGCTGTCGCCTCTTCCCTGACGTCAGTGCGTGTGTGGTGTTAGGTGGTGTTTTTCTTATGTGCTTTAGTGATTGCTGAGGATAAGTGTTGCCATTAGATGGCTTAGGAGGTCTTTAAGGTTTGGGAAAGTTTCTTTTAAGTTCCTCAGTGTAAGATGGTCTATGTGTGTGGGGAGCGGTATGTGTGTAGGATGTAGTGTGTGTGTGTGTGTTCTTGACAACCTTGTTAGTAAACAAGATTTTAACCTCCAAGGAAGTTATGTATGTACATCTCTTGCACACTGTGTTAGTTTCTTTAAGGATTAAAAAGTTGTCAGAGTACATGAGACAATTGTACATTGTCTCTAGATGCCCATACCTACCAACGTAACCACTGAAACATTAGGAAAATGCATTTCCATATTGTCAGGACCTGCATTAGGGTTGCTCTATTATGGTTTAAGGACTTTGTTTTACGGGGGGGGGGGGGGGGTCACCAGTGTGGCATCTGGGGTTAAGGCTAGCTGTTAGGTAGTGGTGCTCTGGTATTAGTGCTGTTCAACATGTTAACTGAATGTCCTAAGTTTAGCCTTATTGTGTTACAGGCTAAAGTCCTAAGTAATATATTTAGGAAAAATTTACCGTCTGTGTTTGCTGCAAATAAAGGACACTGTTAACTGTCATGGATTGGTGATCAGCTCTGCACAAACATGCCTACTTTATAACCATAGGAAAAAGCTGAAAACAAAATCCTATGCCCACTGATCAATAAAAGACCACATTTTAAGCTCCCTGTAGTGCTTCCTAACTCAGAGAAACCAAGCAAACGCCTTCTGCCACAGGATGGATGACCCTGGAAATTCTTAATGTAAAAGCACAGCAAAAGTTGTAGACAGACACCAAGCAGCTAAGTCCCTGGCTAGGTTGCTCTTATGGAAAGTGATTGAGAGAACGTTTGCAAAATGTTAGCGTTGTATGCATATATGACTAGCAAGGAAAGAGAGACTCTGTTTCATCAAATATTAAACTATGTAGTAGTTAATATGAAAATTATGATTGCAGAGGGCTTTAATTGTGATTTAAGGGGAAAATGTCAAAAAGAAAAGGAAAGATGTAGAAATAAAGACAAGACAGGATAAAACGTGGTAAATTAGATGTGTGGAAAAAAATCAATAGACTTTATTAGCAGAAGGGCGCTTGAATCTGAAACTGATTTTATTATTGGAAGGTTGCAGGGTAGAAGATGGTGATATAATTATGATGTTTTTTCAAAACATTTAGTAGTATGGATGGAGGTGATGGAAGAAAGGGAGTATACTAAAATAGGAAAGGGAATAAAAAGAATAAATGAGAAATTATGGGATGAAATTGGGGAGTGGGAAGTCTTGCTGTTATGGAAGGATCATATAACCATGAAAGATTTCTATATAAATGGTCTGGATGGTGGATTGAATTTAAAAAGTAGTATATATTTTTTTTCAAATGAAAAGATGATGAAAGAAAAGAGAAAGTGAAGTATGGGAAAAGTATAGAAATATATTAAGAGTATTTAGAGAATACTAATATATAGAAATGTATTAGAGAATTTAGAGAATAGTAGAAGAGAGTATTACGATATGGAAAAAGAAATATATAAAAGAAGTCAAGAAAAAAATTAAAGGTTACTGTTAGACATAGGTATTATTTCCAAGGGAGAAGTGACGGAGGTATCTGCGTATATGGGTAAAATTGTAAAGGAGGATATTAGTATAATGAGGGAAATGAAAAATGTAAAAGGAGAGGTCAAAAGAACACAAGCAAATTTTGATTATTTGTAGTATATCTTGTGGAAAATATGCACTGGAGTAAAAAGAAGGAAAATAAGAGAGAATGGAAAGTTAAAAAATATTCCAGAATGACTTAAGGAAGAATTTAGAAAAGAAATTACTGTTAGCGAATTGAGTGAAGTACCTAGGAAAATAAATATTGATTCAGCACTAGAGCCAGATCGTACAAGGTGAGGCAGGATGTACAAGAAATGGATTGGCGAAGAAAGTATTTTGTAAATATATTGAATGAATGATGGAAGAAATGGTTTGTTTATGAAGAGTTATGTAATGTAGATATTAGAATTTATATGGGAGAAAGATGAGACTAAAACATTATATATTTTTATGAGAATAATACAGAGGAGAATGGAAGGCAGGATGAAAGATAGTGGGTATTATGTAAGAAAGCATATGTGGTATAAAAGGGAAGGGGCGTCAAAAATTGTTATTGGCTGTCAGAGATTGTGGATGACATTTTAAGTAAAAGGGAGGATGTGCAAGTTATGGTACATAATGTTAGCAAGGCATTTGATACAGTTAAGTCATTATGCTTTGTGGGATGTTACGTAGAGGTATAGAATAGGGAATATAATTTGGAGACAGTCTGTCACCATATCAAAATAATATAGTGAGAGTGTTAGTGCTCGGCTGGCTGAGTAAATAAATATGCATGAGGTGTGGTATAAGACAAGGATGTCCCATGAGTGGAATATTGTTTTCACTGGTAAGGAGTACGATAATGAATGAGTGAGTGTTTTTTTGCTGTGTTTAATAAAGGACCCCTACTCTTTTGAAAAATGCATTCAAGTCAGCATGTAGTCTGCCCACTGAAAAGGGTTGTAGCAGTAACTGCAGTCCCATTCCCCACATTTTGTGCAGAAATTCCATTCTCGCTACTTTCTTGTTGCTCATTCTCTTCTTTGTTTGGTTCATTACCCTCCATACCTGTAACACGAAGCACTCTTCACCACCCTCTCGTATCGATTTGTTTAATTTTTCATTTCCCTAGTCAGTATCAATGCCACCACAGGCCCCTGGGACTAACGTGGTCAACACTGTGTAAATAAACAAACTACTTTTTGTATATACATACAGAGGCAGTTTTATGCCTTAATACACATCTGTAAGGTTCTTTAATGCGTTTACAAAATGTGCAACCTGACTACAGCTAAATTAATTTCTGCAAGTGCATTAGACATTTCTAATACATACTTTTAACAAACACACAGTCTGACTACAGAAGAATGATTTGCTGTTAAATAAGATATTAGTAAAATGCTGTATTCACAGCGTCTACACACACAGTAGTAAGACCTTCATGACAAGCCTGAGGCTGAATCCTTTAAGTAAAGCTATAGGGTGACTCTTCTACTGACTGTCAAGAAATAGTTGCAAATGAAACTGTGTGTGTGTGTGTGTGTGTGTGTGTGTGTGTGTGTGTGTGTGTGTGCGCGTGAGAGAGAGAGTACATGTGTGCAAAAGGCACATCATTCATTTCAGACATCAGAGGCTCAAAGTAAACAGATGTTATTCTGAAGAATTATGTGATTAGTGGAGTACCCCAAGCATTTGGCCCGTGGGGAGTCCTTCAGTACATTTTCATAGGATAAGTGATGATGCAGTGAAATTGCTAATAATGTGCAATGCTTTGTATATGGCACCAAGTTATGCTTAAGGATCAGTACACAAGGTTTGGGATAGAGCTGTGAAAGGGTACCTGGGTGAATTGGAGAGGTAAAATGATAACTTGGTACAAAGTATGATAGCCTACATTGAGAGAGAGAGAGAGAGAGAGTCTGCAGACATTCTTTTAGGATGCAAAATCCTCCAGCAGATCTTTGTGAGATAAATGATGGTGGCGAAAGCAGGTTTGCATTTGCTATTCAAAATGAGCTGACCTGCTAATATTACACTTTTATCTTACAATCTTTACGTGCTTTTGTCCCACTAGTATGCACATAGATGTCCTTCTATGTCACTGTTGCAGTATTCTTCATAGCCAGGGCAGCCTGATGCTCAGCCAGTATGAAAAAGCCTACAGAGATCTTGTATGCACCATACTTCACGTTTATGTTCCCTGTACAGAACATAGGGCACAAAATGGATGTATGGATGCAACTACATAGAACTTCTTTTGTCACCAGTTTAAACATTGTTTTTGTCAGTTGGCTTGAATGTATTGTTTGTTGCACTGAATATTTAGCAACACCAGGTAAGCACCCCATTTTTTTTTTCTTTTACGTCAACCAAGAAGGGGAAGAGTCCCCATAAGGATTGTCATGAACAGTGTCTTTTTTGTTTGGGCACTTCCCATAGCCATACCTCTTATAGTATCTGTAATGCATTTGTGCCTAAGACACTCATAAGCTGTCTTCCCTGGCCACATTTATCTTGAAACCAATGGCTTAAACAGTTAGCCCAGGGTGCCATGGAAGAATCCTTTAACCCTGAGATATTCCAGCTAGGTAAAAAGAAAAGAAGGCCAAGACGTCTCAGCCAGATTTTTTAGCTGTCCAGCCACCACCGGACATCCCTCTAGAAGCAGGTAATAGCTCTATAGGTCATTCTGAATTTACGTTGTATTCCTTTGCCGTGACCTCACTGGTGACCGGCATGGATCCATCTTTTTGCATGTCCCCTGAGGCTTTGCAGGTGTCTGCTCCAGATGTCGAGGGGGGACCGTGGTTGTTTATCTTGGAGACTTCTAGAGGGATTCTGCAGATATTGGTCAGGGAAGACATTCTGTGTTCTCTTCTTGAATCTCGCCAAGAGTTAGAACCTCCGGTACTTGTTAGGTCTAATGTCCCTTCTAAGAAAAGACAAAAACTGAAACATGTTTCATATCTTTCAATGCATCCTCAAAAGGAGTGGCAAGAGTTTACTCAGGGCTTCTTTTCTGCCTTAATGGCCCTAAAGCCTTAAGATGTTTCAGTACTTGCTCCTCCTTAGACCTCTACCCTTTCTAAACGGCTTAGTGAACCAGATTACTTGTACGAGGATTCTGTCTGGTGAGGGTCTTTGCCCTATTCTTCACAGATGTCTTCACATTTGGCTAAGGATTCTGTTGAAGAGGAGTCTGTTAGCCCCGAGTGCAAGGGTACCGGAACCATAGAGTGAGGGGGAGGGAGCACCCCTCCACTTTTACAGCTGCAAGACCCGTCTCTTAATGAAGTGACATAGGCAATTGAAGATCCATGCATGCAGCCTGTGTCGCATGCTAACATGGGTTGAAACACAAGCACACGGACGTTGTGTGTGTTTTTCGGGTTCAAGGTTAAGGAGAATTATGCTGTTTCCCCGAGTACTGAAACTGCTGATCATTGCTGCCAGAATGGTAAGGAGAGTTTTGTTGATTTGTGAGATGTTTTCTCATTTAAAGTTTTTAAGGAGAGGAGAGTTTTCTGCTGTCTCCGATTGCACTGCTGTGTGATTCAAGAGATGTTTTTTTTTTATCAACAGTTGTCTGCTGCCCCCAACTGATTGATTGTGTGTGTGTGCGCACACGCACGTGTGTGAGCACCAGATCTAAGGGACTTTTTGTTACTCTCACATTGAGATCGTGAGAGGACACTAGATCAGGGAGTGGCACCAGGAGTCACAAAGACCAGCTACACTTCTGGGTGGGAATAGTTTTCAATGTTGTAATATTTCTGAAGTGAGACAAATTTATTAATATAACACAATATGTGCTGCAGTAATGGAGAGTAGCTATAAAAAAATAGGACTACATCTAACTACACAATGACTTCATTGGAGTATGGCCATCAGCTACCATTCAACAATCCTGAGTATCTTATATGGAAAGAGCAAGATGTGCTAATAAAAACATCGGTGTGGTACAGCGGTAGCGTTGTTGCCTCACAGCAATAGGTTCTCCTGTTCGATTCTCTGCTGGATTGCCTTCTGTGTGGAGTCTGCATGTCCTCCCCGCAGTCAAGTGGCCTCCGAAAGACATGCGGGAATGGGCGTGCCTTCGCTGAAGGTTGGGCGTCGGGCTAGCAACTCGGCACCATAAAATCTACTGCCAATCATTAGTGGACTGGAGTTCAACTGTGGCGACCCCTAACCAGGAAAAGCCAAAAAGACAGACTCTTAAAAATTCCAGGCTTAACATGATAATTACCCTATCATTCTGAAGGGGTCCTCCTGCCTTCATTTGATAACCAGAAAAGTGCATGAATCCAAACTGAAGTTTTTTTTTTAAATACCAAGTACAAGGACAATCATACCTCACTAATTCCTCATTGTTTCTTTCTGTTACTACAGAATGAGCACGTCCAGAGAACAAGGATATCATTCTTTTGTGCTGTAGTCCTTCAATAAATGAACTGCAGATTTTTTTTTTCCTCAGTGTGGCTCAAAATAATGAACATACTGTGGGGTAGCATAAATGTGTGAGTAGTCTGATGTTCACCTATGTGATAGTTGCTTGCATGTAGACTTATATAATCCCATTTCCTCTCTCTTTTTACTGGATTGTGTGAATAAGCACAAAATTATCATTTTGTGAAATCACTTCTCTTCAACTTATTTAAATTTATTGGCCATCCTACTGTATTCCATAGTGCCAGAATACAAAAGTGACCACCCCTTTCAATCTGTCTTGCTGTTTTAAAAATAGTGACTTTCCACTAAAACTTAACTTTTTAGACAGGTAAAACTGAAGTTACCTACTTTCACATCTACCTCTAGTGCACACTGCAGTGTTTAGGATAAACCATTTTTTTTCATCTTACCTTTAGGCATCCCTGTGACTAACACTTGCTTTAAAACCTGCTGGAAAGCAGTAGGAAGTCGTAAAGTGATACAAGCACTCAGCTCTCCTTGTTAATAAGGAGAAATTAATCATAGCCACTAAACAGCCTGTAATTGCAAAGTACCTTGTTAAGGTAAGGGAAAACAACTCTTGTACTTTATATAAAAAAAAAAAAAAAAGCAACAAACCAGGCATGTCCAAGGGTCAGCTTCCGGTGATTTCTTCTGTCCAGCTGGTGAATCTGGGCATACTGGGGAAATGCAGCAGTTGCCTCATGTACACAGACAACCCTCTCCTCCTACCGCCCAACACTACAACCTGCGAGAGATGCACTTACATAGCCAAACTGGAAGCAAAGCTCTCTCCACCTAAGATTGTGCTAGACAGTCAAGAGGAGAAGGTTAACGCACACACTACATAGCACTTCTAAACCCACATACCAACACCCACACATAGCAACACTAAACCCACATATGTGGAGGGCCTTAGCAGTAACCTGCCCAAGCAACAAGGACCTCCGAAGCTGAAATGCAAATAAACACCAATCACAACCAAAGTGTCACATAGCTTACAACACCATGTGCCACCCAACAACAGCCCTAAGGCCAGACAATGTACCCAACACTTTAGTCATAGGTGACTTATAGTCAGGCACACTGATCTCCCACTCACCAGGATGAACAAGGAGAAAATTGCAGTCAGCTGCTTGTCAGGTGTCAGGATCCGCCATGTAACGCATGCACTCAAGTCACTCCACAACAAGTAGAAATATGACTCTGTCGTTGTCCATGTTGGAGTGAATGACTTGATACATACTTTCCTGGACTACATGAAAAGAGTCATGGAAGAGCTGTCGGATCATGTAGCCCAGGCAGGTATGACCCTAGCCCTGAGTAGTAGCCTGCCTTCACCCAGAATGATACCACAGTATAAGGACAAAATGATTGACTTCAACAATTGGCTAAGCTTCTGGTGTCATTCAAAGGGGACCCAGTATCTGTCTGCCTGGGACGACATGATCGACAGACCACGATGCTTTGCCAGAGATGGTCTGCACCTGTCGACCTTAAGATTCAGGTTACTGGCTAAGGCTCTTGCCACCCCAATAGTGCGTTTTTTAGGCAAAGTTCAAAGGACAAAACCATCACTGTAACAGGTACAAGCATGCAAAATCTGAGGGTAATGCTACTCAGTGCTAGAAGTGTAAACCTCAAAATGCACTCTCTTGAGGCACTCCTAAAAATGGAGAACATTGATATCTGTGCAGTAACTGAGACCTGGTTCAAGGCTCCAGAGAGCACCCCTGCAATATCAGGCTACAACTCTTACCACACTTTTCGGCCACCAAACCAGGACCGAAACACTAAAGATGGAGGAGTGTCCATATTCACCAAGGATATTCACAACACCAGGCTAGTTGCCCAACACAATGCGTCTGAAATTCTCCCAGTGCAACTACCAGTGGTCACCCCCTCGTTGGTCAGGTCTGACCATAAGCTAATCGCCCTTGACATCCACACCCCCCCCCCACCCCCAGTAAGGAAACCTCTGTAAAAAAAAACTTCTCCAAAGCCAACTTCATGCTACTCAAGTCAGAAGTGACAAACTTTATGACACCCATGCAGACGGCTCTGAATGTTCGACTGCTGAATCCTACACTAAGGCACTGTACAAGCACATCCACTCGTGCCATCCCAAATAGAACCAAGATGCTCTCCTCCAAAAAAAGGAAGCCAATCTGGTGTTCCCCTGCCATAAACAAACTATACGACAGAAGGAAGAAAGTGTTGCAGAAAAGGGGAAAATCCCAGGATGCAAAAGATTCCCTTACCAGCCTCAGTAAGAAGCTGAGATCTCTCATAAAATCCTCCAAAGCTAGTTACAAAAATAAAATTACCAAAGATTCCAAAGACAACCACAAGGCATTCTATAACTATGTCAAGAATCTAAATGGCAATGCTCAGATCTGCTCTGAGCTACAACAGAATGACATTAAGTATACTGATCCCAAGGATATTGCCAATATTCTGGCATATTGATTCAGTGCAAACTTCATCCCCCTCTCACCCCCTAAAGGACCCATCTCAATACCAAAAGATTGCCAAATTCCAGTAATGGCCACACAGGTAAAAAACTCACTCGCCAAAGCTAAGAATACAGCATCCATGGGACCAGACGACATCCCAGGCTATGTACTACGTGAACTACAAAATGAGCTGGTACCTCACCTAAGTGTCATGTTTAATCATAGTCTCACCTCAGGCTTTGTGCCCACTGAGTGGCACACAGCTACAGTTATCCCACTCCACAAGGGGGGATCCACCTTGGATCTCAGGAGCTACCACCCCATCAGTCTGATGAGCCTGATCTGTAAGGCCATGGAACGTATTATCATGGAACTTATAAACAAAGACATTGGCAACCTTCAAACACTGGACCCCACGCAGTTTGGGTTCATGAAGGGACAATCTTGTCTCCTGAACCTGATTGACTTCTTCAAATCAGTCTCTAGAGCTGTGGACAAGGGTAAGGTGGGGTCCGCACAGCCTATCTGGACCTCGCCAAGGCCTTCGACACCATCCCCCACTCTGGAATCATAGATGAACTTACTAAGCTGGGCATTAATCCCTACATCACTCGATGAGTTGCCAACTGGCTTATTGACAGAACCCATAATGTAAAAGTCGCCGACTCTAAATCCAGCTCCAGACAAGTGACAAGTAGAGTACCTCAGGGTTCAGTTGTGGGACAGCTCTTGTTTGGCATCTATTTCTCTGAAGTACAGGCCAACACTAAGGGACTCTGGCTAACAAAGTTCGCAGATGACTGCAAACTGGGAGCCATTATTGAATCCCCAAATGATGTGGATATTCTACAAAGGGCCTTACAGAAACAGATGCTTGGTACCAGAGCCATGGGCTCAAGCTCAATGCCAAGAAATGTGTAGTTATCCCCTTTGGGGAAAAAACATGTACCCGTGAATTACCACGTAGGTGGCAGTACACTAAACACCGAAAATGTGATAAGAGACTTAGGGAACACAGGTGGACAGTGGTCTCACCTTCGATAACCACGTTGCCACAACAGTCAGGAAATCCTTCTATGTGGCACATCTCATCTCTAAGGGCTTTTCATCCAAAAAAAGGAGGTCATTGTCCCACTACACTCATCCCTCTTTAGACACATTATAGAATACAACGCCTTGTTTGGTATGTACCTCTCAAGACATCTGCAACAACTGGAAAGGCCGCAGAAATACCTCACTAAAAGAATCACAGGCCTAAAGCAGATGCCCTATGCTGACCATCTAAAAAAAAAACTCCACCTATACTCTGTTGCATATCGTCTACTCAGAGGCGATCTCTGCTTAACATACAAGGCCATGTCAAACCCAGAGCTGTTGGACATGCTACACTTAAAGAAATCCCAATCCCTCAGACACACACACGCTCCAGAGATCTAAACCTTGTCATCACAATGAACAAAGCATGCTGGAGGGGTAGGTTCCTGACCCAGAGACTCCCCAGACTCTGGAATAGACTGCCCATACATGTCAAGCAGAGCACCTCTTTGGCCGTCTTCAAAAGGAACTTTGATGATTGGATGGGAGATAGGAAATTCACCCCGGGGATCACGTCAGTCGCCCTGCTAGACAGGGGTCCAGGGAAGTAAATACTATGGGAAGAAATAGCCAGGGAATTGTTATGGCTAGGCTTGTATAGGCCCTAGGGCCAATAGCCTAGTACCAACCTATGAACCCATACGTTCGATGAGTGTTCACATTTTTAATGCCTTTTCTAAAGTTACTAAAAATGGTCTGAAGTGGGCACAATAAAATCAACATTTTTTTAATTAGTTTTGGTATATAACTGTTCACAACAGATTCTGTACAATTCGATGCTGAAACAAATGTTATAGAAATTTGTGTAAAGACAAAACTCCTCTGAAGGAGTATCTTTCAAACCTCTTCATATATGCATTAATGCTAACATTACAGGTGCACACAATGAATTATACAAGTCCTCTACCATCACTGAAAGGAAATATAGGGAACCTCAGCATTTCTTCAAAAAAAAGAAAAAAACTGTATAACTCTTACTTCATTTACAAGACTTGTAAATCTGCATTTCCATGTAAGAATGACCATAACTTAATTGACAGTACCTCCAGAGAACTGACCCAGTCGTTTGGCATTTGGGAACTTGTGTGTACAGTGACCTAACTTTTGACCAACATGTGCCCAGAGTCAAAATCTTTCTATATTGCAGTTTATAAACAAATTAATTGCGACTAGATCTAGAGAAGTTATTGTCCCCCTTTGCAAAGCCCTCATTAGGTCAATCACTTTGTATAATGCCCATTCTGGCATGTCCAGACCCATGCAACAATTGGAATACCCACAGAGATATCTTACTAAATGGATACAAGTTCTAAACAATAGGTCCTGCGTGGACCACCTCAAAAATTTATCACTATTCTCAGTATCCTACAGAGTGCTTAGAGCTGACCTGTGTCTGGCATACAAGGCATCCTCCGACCTAATACTGATGGACCTACTGAACATCAGCAAGTCAAATGGGATCAGAAATACTCAGTCCAGGTGTCTAAACTGAATGTTATGGAGAGATGGATATATATATATATACATATGTATATATATACATATGTATATATATATATATATATATATATATATATATATATATATGAAAAATATCACAGAAGCTACCACTGTTCTAGAACA
The DNA here is from genome assembly GCF_019279795.1 of Protopterus annectens. Taxonomy (NCBI): domain Eukaryota; kingdom Metazoa; phylum Chordata; order Ceratodontiformes; family Protopteridae; genus Protopterus; species Protopterus annectens. The sequence goes on along the minus strand of NC_056733.1, from coordinate 1,481,988,139 downwards.
GACTCTCCATTGAAGTAAAATAAAGCTCATTTCTATTCATATTTAAATGCAACTTGGATCTATGGATGGGTAATAGAAAATGTACTCCAGGATTGCCCCTCATGCCACTAATGGGTATAGGCAGTTCCTAAATGCTCCATACCTTACATGGGTCCCCTCAAATTATCTATGGTATGATCACAGTTATTCTCTCTAGGGCTAATTTACAACTATTGGCCATGGGATAGGTAAGACCAATCAGGAAATGTTAATTCAAGTACCAAAAGGGAAATTGGCTAAGCTTAAAATGTCCTCCAAGAGAACCCATGTTGTCATAGTAAATAGTTTTATAAAATTGCCCTTTTTAGATCATTAATTGCCCCTCTCACCTTCCACCCCCCCCCCCCAGCCTTCAGCAGCTTCCGGTGCCTCTGCCCGAGTGTCCTTCAGATGAATTGTCCTTTGGGAAACAGCTTCTAGGATGATGGACTTCTTTAAGTAGGACTCAAGTGTCTGATATTCATAGAATATATTATGAGATGCTTCAGGTGCATACTGCTAAACCATCGGCAGTTCCTCCTATTGTGGATGCCTTGTTAGATACTTTCATTGCTGCTTCGAAGTCTCCTGATTCTTAGCCTCCTGCTCCTAAGAAACCTTATAGGTTCTATAAGGTTCCAGAGGATTGTCTATTTTTATTTAAATGTCCTTCTTCTGATCCTGCTGTTGTGTTAGTCTCTTCTGACAAACCTTCTAAACTTTTGTCCTCTTCCAAACGTTTGCCTTCTGAAGGATTGTAGGGCAATGGAGAGGATTGGCAAGAAAATTTACACTTTTTCTACTTTGGCCTTTAGGCGTACATTTTCTATTAATTATGAGATGTACATGACCAGGTATGCTCTGGCCTTGATTGCTCAGGCTTGTCAGGTTATCTCTGACCTTCCTGATTTTGAAGGCAAATCCTCGGCCTTATCTTTTTTAGGTTCTGCTTCTCAAGTGGCTCACCACTCTATTAAGTGTATCTATGATGCTGCTGTTGCCTCTTCTATGGACTTAGCTTTTGGGTCTGTCATGCGGCTTTATTCTTGGCTTCATCTCCAGTCTGCACCTGAGGAATTAAGGCAATGTTGTCTGATGCTTCTTTTTATAATGCACATCTTTTTGGGACTGCTGCTGCTGCTATGTTTAAGTCTCTTCAAGAGAAAGGCAAATCCTTGCAAGACCTTAAACATATTTTTGTCTCTGCTGTACCCAAGTTCCAGAGGAATTATCCATCTAGATTTACATTTGTTTGCAGGCAATCCTAAAAGCCTTTAAGGGCAGGAAGGGGGGAGGTGGGCCCCTCTAGTAAGGCTTCTCAGATTTCTATGGCCTACAAGCCTCCTTTATCTGATAAGCCTGCTTCTCTTTGACAATTTGCTCCACCTTCTTTTAGACCAGGTTCCTTTGTCCTTTTTGTCTTCCAAATTAGCGTGTAATCACTTTAGACTCTTGTTTTTTTTCTGTCATCTGTCAGGGTTACTTCATAGTATGGAAATCTCTCCCACCATTTTCAGGGATTCCTCAAGCTCCTTTAGAGCAACTTCCTCATTTCCTGCAGGTTCTATGATCCCAGCTGAACAAAGGGACCATTCAACCTGTTCTCCCTTCCCAAGTGGGAAAAGGTTTTTATTCCAGGATGTTCCTGTTTCATTGAAAGGCGGGCACTTGGAGACCTATTTTGGATCTCTCCCAGCTCAATGCCTTTCTGAAGATTCCTTCTTTTTGGATGCTTGCTCTTCAAATGCTGTTTCCTGTTTTATTACACCAGGCTATTTTTGGTGTCCTTGGATATGAAAGATGCTTACCTTTATATCCTTATTCACCCTCTCTTCAGGAAGTTTTTACATTTCTCTATGTATTTCTTTCATTTTCAGTTGTCTGCTTTACCTTTTGTCCTCTCTACTGCCCCAAGGGTATTCAAAAAATGCCTAACTCCTGTGATTGCCTTCTGCAGGCTCCAAGGCATTCAGGTTTTTCCTTGTCTAGATGACCTGTTGCTTCAGGCACCTTCTCGCAGTCGATTGTTACAGGATCTGCATTTCACCTTCTGTCTTCATCAGTCTGGGGTTTACTATCAACTTCCAAAAGTCCGTCCTGACTCCCGCTCAAGGTCATGTGTATCTGGGATGCAGGATTCAGATAGTACCAATATTGGCCTCTCTTCCATCTCCAAAGGTATTGCTGACAGCCTTCTTTCAGTCTCTCCTTCTTCTGACTGTCATGCCAGCCAGCAAGTTTCTTTGGACCCTGGGATTCATGGCCTCTTCTATTCATTGCTTCCTCTTGCCAGACTGCATATATGAAAGCTTCAGTGGTACCTCAAGTCAGTTTGGCTGCAGCCTCGTCACCCTCTAAATTTCAGTGTACAGCTCCTTCCCTGTCTCAAGGAGGGATTTGAGTGCTGGATTCAAGAGTTCACTCTCGACCCAGGCCGGCCCTTTCAGCTTCCAGTCCCTTTTCAAGAGCTGTTCACCAATGCCTCAGGGGTCCACGACAGAAGAACGAAATGCCAGATCACCCACGACCATATTGCTGAGACGGTATCGCTGACAGCAGACATCCCCAACAATGGTGAGTAGTGCAGAATGGGAGTTAGTCCCATTCCTTCACTATAATGCAATCTCGGAGTTGGTATATTTAAGTGGGGGGAGTGTGCAGGGGGGCTTGCCCCCCTGCTTATACACATTTTAATGTGTTTTTTGTGTGCATTACGGGAACAGAAACGTGTTCCATTCCATTCCGTAATATCTTGACTTACCGTTGTCGGGGATGTCTGCTGTTGGTGACATCATCTCGGCGATGTGGTCATCAGTGATCTGGCGTTTCGTTCTTCTGTCATGGACCCTGCCTTAGACATGGGGTGGGGGGCTTCTCTTGGTCAAATTAAGGTTCAGAGCCTCTGGCCTCTCCATCAGAAATCATACCATATCAACATCAAAGAAATGAGAGCTCTGATTCAGGCTTTTCACCCCATATGTTCTCCAGGCTTCTTGAAGGTGTACACAGACAGCACTACAGTGATGTGGTATGTCAACAAGCAGGGGGGCATGAAATCTTATTTTCTGTGCAGGATGGTGCTTCAGGCTTGGGAAGTGGTTTTCAGTTATCAGTTAACTGTTCAGGCAGTATACATTCATTCAGAGCACAGTCTAGTGGGCAGACTCTGAGCAGGTCCAAAACACAGGCTTCATGAGTGGATGCTTCACAGAGAAGTGTTTCTGGACATTGCACATCAGTGTGGTATTCCTCAGGTAGATCTTTTTACCTCCCCTCTGAACAGGCAGCTTCCTCTCTCTCTCTCTCTTTCTGTTCCAGAGTGGCATGCCATCTGGCGTAGAAGACAGATGCCCTTTCCTTTCCTTGGAAGGGGGTGTTTCTTTATGATTTACCTCCTCTTCCTGTACTTCCAAGAGTCTTGCAGAAGATTCAGCTGGACTCCCCAGAAATCTTGATAGTGACCTCTTTTTGGCCGAGACATTACTGGTTCCTCATCCTAATGCATCTGGCCAGGAGCAATCATCACAATTTACCTCACAGGTTGGATCTACTCACACAGGACAAGGGGTCTGTCATCCATCCCCACCTGCTCAGTCTGCAACTGACATTGTAGGTGATAGGGTTTTGATCCCTTTCAAGCATCTCTTTTCTGAGAACATGCTCAGGGTTTTACAGGAGGCAAGGAAACCTTGAACCAGAAAGTCTTATACGTCCAAATGGAAAAGATTTTCAGTTTGATGCTATGCTCGTAAGCAGGACCCTTTTTCAGTGGATGCCCCTCTGGTCATCTTATTTGTGTGAGTTGCTCCAGTCTGGCTTGGCCTAATCGTGAGTGAAGGCCCATTTGTTAGACATTCCTGCTTTTCTGCCCTTGAATCCTCCTTTGACTTCTCGTTTTGATGTCAAACAGTTTATTAAAGGCATCCTGCATATTAGGCCTCCAAGAAAACATATTCCTCATTGGGACCTTAATTTTGTTTTGGAAAAATTGACTTGGGCTCCTTCTGACCTTGCATATTCTGCTTCTTTTCAACATTGTACTTGGAAGATTGTTTCGTTGCTGGCTCTTATTTCTCCTCGGAGTGTTTCTGCGCTCCAGGCCCTTAGGGCCATTCCTCCTTTTTTTGTTTTTCACAAGGGCAGGGTGTCCCTTCATACTAATCCTTCTTTAATGCCCAAAGTAATAAATGAGTTGTCCTTAAAATAGTTGGTACAACTCCCTTCCATTTTACCCTTCTCTTAAGTGTGCTGGTGTGAGGGTCCTGCATACGTTGGATTTGCATAAACAGCTCAGGTACTATTTGGATAAAACTAGGACCATTCGTAAGTCTGATCAGCTGTTTGTTTCCTTTCATCTCAGTTCTTTGGGCTTGGCTGTTTCTAAGCAAATCATCTCCTCCTAGATATCCAAGGCCATGTCCTTGTTATTCTTTTCATTGCAAACCTCTGTCTGCTTCTGTTACATTTCATTCCACTAGGGCTTTTGCCTCTTCTGATGCCTTCTTCAAGAGGTTGGATACCAGTTCCATTCTTGAAGCAGCTACTTGGTCTTCAGTGCATACCTTTACTGAGCATTATAAGTTGGATATGGGTTCTAGGGACAGAGCAGGTTTTGCTGAAACCATTTTATGTGTGTTTGTTGAGGGCTCTTCTCAGCCTTCCACCTCCTATTCTGTTTCTTGAGCTTTTTTACTCTCCCTTCTATGAAGAATAATGCAACAGTGATATAGAAGGACATAGTACAGTTGTGTAAAATCTTACCATGACACAGTAGATGTCCTTCTCTTTAACGTTGCAGTATTCGCTCCCTCCCTCCATCCCCCTCTTGTTTGTTTTGCATTTTTTCCTTCAGGATGTGCATGAACTCCTTTGTCGTCTGTTGTCTTCTGGGGCAATTCAGTTCTCGGTAGTCGCGTTCCTATGTCCTTTTTATGGCCTGCATTCTGTGCAGGGAGCATAAATGTGACATATGGTGCATACAAGATATTTTTTATGCTTTTTAATACAGGCCGAGCATAGGGCTGCACTGGGCGGGATAACCCTTCTGTGAAGAATACTGTAACAGTGAAGAGGAGGACATCTGCTGTTATGGTAAGATTTTAAACAATTGTACTTTTTTTGTCTCGTAGTTTTTCTTTCCTCTAAGTTATAGCTTGTATCAAGAGGCTTTTAATTTCTCCCACTTCCATCATTATTTTCTGTTTTTACATCTTATTCTTGAGAGACTTCATGTATTAATTCTGGCATCCCCCTGGTAATTCCTTGGTTATGTAGATTGTATTTCCTGACGTCTTCATTTAGAAGACTGAGAGAGAGAGAGAGAGAGAGAGAGAGAGCATTGTATTCATACTTCACTGGATGAGGCAGCTAATCTCTGAAAGTGGAACTGAAGATTATTGCTTTCAGTAGGGCGCTTGCAGTTTACAGATGTTTTTGTAGTCCAAGTGCCTGATACAATTTTGTGATGGATGATGAGTATGTTTAGGAGATGCATGCAAATATCTGCTGTTGTGTTATATTGTGTTGCATCTCTTTCTTTTGAAGTAAAATGCATAGTGCACGAGTTTTAATTAACAGAATAGTTCATAAAAGATTTTATTGTGTGTGACATTTTCCATAATGAAAGCGTAAGATACATTATAACTTTAATTTTGTTGCTGTCACATTCATTCATTTGTTCATTCATTCATTCATTCATTGTCTGATTGATGGCTTATCCAATTCAAGGTCAGGGTAACTTAGAGCCAAAATACAGGAAGGGTGTGAAAACTGTGCAGAAGTCACTCTGCTTGAGAAATGATCTGGGAAACCAAGCACTATGAGGCAGCAGTGCTACTCACTGCTCTACTGCTTCAATTTAGGAAAAGGGATCATACATTTTTGATGAGCTACATGTCTTTTAGAAAAGCTGATCCCTTTTACTGACCCATAGCATGGGCTATATGTTGTACATTGTGTTCGAGCAAGCAGTTGTTCATATATATTCTAACAGAATTACACTGTGTGGTTGTGAATACTCACAATAAAGCATTGTACAGTTGCAGCAAAAAGCAAGCATTGTAATTGTGACTTGGGTATTGATTTTTGAAGCAAAGATAGTTTGCTTTCCTTTTTTTAATTCTAGACGTTGTTTTTTGTCACCTCTTCATCTACAGAGTGATTAGTTTACATTGTAATAACTCCTTTGAAGTGTCCTGCATATTTTGGCACCAGCAGTACCTGGTGAAATGTTTTGAAAACTGTTTACTCTGCACAGTGAGAACCCTGGATTATTCTCTCTTTTGCATTATTTGTCATACCAGCTCCTGAAGTTGTTAAAAATGAGCGTTACACATTCAGTCCTGACTGGTGGGCTCTTGGTTGCCTTGTGTATGAGATGATTGAGGGTCAGTCTCCATTTCAACAGAGGAAGAAGAAGATTAAACGAGAGGAGGTTGAAAGGCTAGTTAAGGAGGTACAAGAAGAGTACTCCAGCAAATTCTCGGAAGAGGCCCGTTCTCTATGTATGGCTGTAAGTAAGGAGATATGTTAGCAACAAGTGCTTTCTTATTGCCCCTTTTCTCATACATCATACTATTTGAAAGATATTGCTTTAGTGGACTATCTTTATCTTCATGCCTAAAAATGTAAAATGCTTCATTGTATTTGTATAGTTGATGCAGAAATAATGCATTACAGGTGCTTTGCTGTTGGTTGCTTAGCATTTACCATTAATGGCCTGATAGTAGCTCTGAAATATAACAATGTTTTCTGTGAATTTCATAATTTTTACAACATAAGTGTACTTTACAATCAGCTTATACAGAAGGCTCGTTGTAGAAGCAAGATATTAGGGCAAAGTAATCGTCATCTGGCTCAGCATCTCTTTCTCCATATGCTGCGGATGTGCTTTGCACACCAAGTATGTTACTAAAAGTTAGTCATGTGTTTTTTATAGCTGCTGAAGCAGAGAACCTTTTGGGGTGTTTGCTTTGCAATTGTAATGGTAGATTTCTTGTTATACATCACTATTCGACCCTCAAGGCTGTGTACAGTGTTCAGTCTACATTCTGTAAAATAAAACGTGATGCTATTTATCTGTTGTATGTGATAACTTTAGACCTCAGGTCACTTTAAAAAATGCAGCTATTGCATTTTAGAAGCTAAAACTGTATTTACTTGTAAATCTAAGAATGTAATCTTTTTAGCTTATTATGACTTTTGTGCAGCATTCTATGTTGGCAAAACCAACAATTCTTGCAGAGAGAATATGTGAGCATGTATTAGCCATCAAAAGTAAAGATGTTAGAAATGCTTTGGGAAAATGTAGTTTATCCTGTGAAGGTTTCAGAAAATTTTGTTTTTTTGTACTTGACAAATTGCATGAAGTCAGTTGTGGAGGTGATTTTATTAGTGCCCCTGAACATAAAGAAGTTCGTTGGCAAGTCATGCTTGATGCTGATAAATTTCCTGGTTTAAATGAGTGAATTAATATAAAATGTGTTTTAAAGATTTAAAGACTTAATTTTTAAAGATGTAATTATATTTCAGTGATTATATTAAGCAAGCAAACTTTCTTTTTAAGTATCTTATAGTTTAATTGTGATCTTTACTTGGTGTTTTGATAGCATATGATTACGATTAATTGTTGTTTAAATGTTTGATTTTTTTATGTCACGTTAGTCTGAAGAAGTTTTTGATACAAATTAAATAATGAAAGCGCTTACTACACTTCATTTTGTGGTGAATGGATTATTTTGACTTCTTGCACTGGCTGAACATTTTTTTGGTTTGTGCAATGGTGGTGCAGTGGTTAGCATTGTTGCCTCACAGCAAGAGGTTCTCCGGATCGATTCTCGGCTGGAGCGCCTTCTGTGTGGAGTCTGCATGTCCTCCCTGTGGTTGAGTGAATTTTAAAGACATGCAGGTAGTTGCATGCGTGAATGTGTGTGCCTTCTTTCAAGGTTGGACGTCAGGCTGGCACCGTAAAAAAATCCACTGCCAATCATTAGCGGACCAGAGTTCCGCTGTGGCGACCCCTAACCGGGAAAAGCCGAAAGACATTAGTTTAGTGGGTTTATACTATCATTCTGCTGCAGGTCATGTTTTTATATGGTTTGTTTAATGCTTTGATGGCCTTAAAGCATCCTCAAGGGGTCTCCATTCTTGCTGCCCCCTGGTCTTCTACTCCTGTTAAAAGGTCTAGAGAACTGGACGCCTCAGATGAAGATTCAGACTCTGGGGAAGAATCCTTAATCTATTGTTCCCAAATCCCCTCCTCCCTCCAGACTGCAGTTCAGAGGAAGACTCTCCCTTGGAAGAGTTATCCTTTAGTGATACTATTGCCTGCATGATGGACTATTTTAATTGGGATTATTCCGAGGATTCAAAAGAGATACTATGAATTTGTCCAGATGGAGTCTCCCAAACCATCTGCTGTTCCTCCTGTTTTGGCTGCCTTTTTGGATACTTTTTCTGCAGCCTCTTTAGCTGCTGACTCTAAGCCTCATGCACCAAAGAAGTCTGATAGTTTCTACAAAGTGCCTGAGGATTGTAAATTTATTTAAAAGTGCCCTTCTGATCTCCTTTCAGTGCTGTCAGTTTCTTCTGATAAGCCCTCTACGTTATTGCCCTCTACCAAGCTGCTTCCTTCTAACGATAGTAGGGCCATGGAAAGGTTGGGCAAAATGATTTACACTTCTACCAGCTTGTCCTTTAGGGCTGTTAACTACCCGACCCATATGACCAGTTATGCTTTGGCCATCCTTTCCCAGGTTTCAGCCCTCCCTGATTCTGAGGGGAAGGCTTCTGCCCTTTCCCTATTAGACTTCATTTCAGAAGTTGCCTACATTCAGCCAAATGCAGCTGATGCCTCTTCCATGGCTGCTGCCTTTGGCTCAGTCATGAGGTGTTATTTTTGGTTACATCTTCAGACTTTGCCTGATGACATCAAGGCCAAACTTTTTGGATGCATCTCTGGATCAGGACTGCTGATGTTCACTTATTCCATTCCCTCCAGTATAAGGATAAGGCCTTACAGAAGCTGAAACCTATTCCACAAATTCTGAGGAACTATCCTTCCAAGTCTACTGCCTTTGGCTCAGTCATGAGGCATTATTTTTGGCTATGTCTTCATGCTTTGCCTAATGACATCAAGGTCAAACATTTTGGATGTCTCTCTAGATAACAAAAGTATTTTCAGAACTGCTGATGTTCACTTATTCCACTCCCTGCAGGATAAGGCTAAGGCTAAGGCCTTGCAGAAGCTGAAACCTATTCCCAAAATTCTGAAGAACTATCCTTCCAAATCTGCCTTTGTTCATAGGCAAACTAGCCCCATTCCTAAGGGTAAGAAGAGTTCTAGGTGTATTCCTCCTGATAAGTCTACTCACAGTCCTTATTCCCAGAAATCTTCTTTTCTGGATAAGCCTGGTTCTATTGACATTTTTCCTTCCCTTCTCCTTGGCCAGGTCCTCTTGTCTCTCTGCATCTCCCTGTCTCTTTCCAATTGTCTTTGAATCATTTCAGATTCTTGGGTTCTGTCCATTATCCATCAGGGATATTTCATAGTTTGGAAATCCCTTCCTCCCTTTTCAGACATTCCTCAACCTCTTCAGGAACAGCCTCTTCATTTCCCAAGAGTTCTACAGTCTCTTTGGACCAAGGCACCATTCAGCCCATTACTTTCATATATTTACTCCAAAATGTTTTTGGTTCTCTGAAAGGAAGGTACATAGAGACCAATTCTGGATCTTTCCCTTTTCAACACCTTTCTCAAGACCCCTTCCTTTTGAATGTTATCCCTTCAGACATTCTTTCCTTTTCTTCCTCAGGCCTTACTGGTGCCTCTGGATCTCAAGGCTGTATACCTTCACATCCTCATTCATCTTCTTTTCAGGAAATTTGTATGTTTCTCTGTCTCTTTCTTGCATTTTCAGTTTTCTGTTTTGCCCTTTGGCCTTTCTACTGCCCCAAGGGTATTCACTAAATGCCTTACTCCTGTCATTGCTTTTTGCAGGCTTCGAGGTATACAGAGTTTTCCCTGTCTAAATGATGATCTTATTCCAGCTCCTTCTCCAAGCAGTCTGCTACAGAAACTCTAGTTTACCACTTGTCTTTTACACAGTCTGGGGTTCACCATAAATGTCCAGAAATCAGTTCTGATGCCTTTCCCAGGATCATGTCTTCCTCAGATGCAGGCTTCAAACTGTTCCTATGCTGACATCTTTTTCTTCCCCCCAAGGCTCTGTCTCTGAAAGCCTTATTCCAGTTTCTTCTTCTGTCCTCTGCCACAGCGAGGGAATTTCCCAGGGTCCTAGGATTTATGCCTTCCACCATTACATGCTCCCTCTCACTAGACTCCATGTGAGGAAAAGTCAGTGGTACCTCAGATCACTGTGACTTCATCACTGCCACCCCCTGGAGTTCCCTGTTCCCTTTCTTCCTTGTCTCAGGCTGGAGCTTTAGTTGTAGATTCATTAACCCTCTCTTAATCCAGAGCTTCCTTTTACAAGCTGAAGTTCCCACTCAGGAGCTTTTCACGGATGCCTCAGACAGGGGATAGGATGCCTCTTGTGGCCTCTTAAAGGTCCAGGGTCTCTGGCCTCCTAATCAGAGGTCAGACCATATCAAAAATAAAAGAAATGAGGGTTCTTTGTCTGGCTCTACAAGCTTTTCATTCCCTCTTTCATCCTGGACCCCCCAAAATTCTCACAGCCAATACCACAGTGAATGTGATATGTCAACAAGAAAGGGGGCACAAGGTTCCATCTTCTTTGAAGACTGGCTGTGTAGGTCAGGGATCTAGCTGTCCAGTATCAAGTGACTGTTCAGGCAGTTAAAATTTCCTCTGATTACAATCTCATGGCAGGTCCAGACCACAAGCTCATGAATGGATTCTTCACAGAGATGTGTTCCTGGACATCGTCCATCAGTGGGGTATTCTGCATGTAGATCTTTTTGCCATCCCTTTGAGCAGACAACTACCCCTATTTTGTTCCAAAGTCCTCTAACTTGCATAGTGGATGCCCTGTCTTTTCCGTGGAAGGGGTTGTTTCTTTACACCACCCCCCTTCCGCTGTTGCTACAAGTTCTGCACAAGATCAGACAAAAGTCTCACAAAATCTTGCTGGCGACTCCCTTTTGGCCCAGACAGCATTGGTTCCAACTTCTTCTGCAGATGGCCAAAAGCAGTCACCCCAAGTTACCTCACCGGTCGGATCTTCCCACACAAGACAAGGGGTTCCCTCATCCATTCTCACCTGTTCACTCTTCAAATTACACTGTGGGTGATAGGATTTTGATTCCCTTTAGGCACCTGTTTTCTGAGGATGTGCTTTGGGTTCTGCAGGAGGCCAGGAAACACAATACCAGAAATCATATATGTCCAAATGGAAATGATTTTCTGTCTGCTGCCTTTCTCTGATCTACTTCTGCATACTGAAATCCCACTTTGTCAGACTTCATAACGATGAGACAAAGTTGCTGAAGATGTAGTTTCACGAACATTTGGATCACCGTAAAATAATTCTGGGAAACAAACCACTTGTCCAGTGACACTTCAACAACAAAGCTATCTTTGGCAGACGATGTGTTAGGTGAAGAATACAGCAACAGTGACGAGAAGGGCATGTACTATTATGGTAGTATTTTACATAACTGTATTTTTCTGTTATATGCTTCATTTGAAGTTTTGACATTGCATTTTTTTTCCCTTCATTTGTATGATAACCACTAATATAGCTACTTTTTCATTGTTAAATCACATTTTTTCATTTCTGATAAAGAAATCTCTAAGTAAATGCTTATTTATGTTGTTTTAAAACATTTCTGTCCGAGTTAAAATCATACGTTTGATTTAATATCACTAGTTAGACAAATTAATTTTACTTGGTACTATGACTCTGTGTGCCATTTACTACACTGTGCAGATTGCAGAATAGCAAGGCTTGGCACAATTTAAACTGTTTCTGCTATATGTTGTACAGTTTACCCCTATTTATTCTGTGTGAACATAGTTTATATTTTCTTTATTGCTGCCCTTAGTCAGCCCATAAGAGTGTCAGTCTATTATTCTGGCTGGTGTTTTTTCCCTAACTTGATGGATCCTAATATGGCTGACTCCCCTGCCCCCGCCCCCAGCAAATCCAGTTGCACCTAAAAAAAAAGAAAAATAAATCAACAAAAAATATGCTTTGGCTTACTGTTTGTTGTCTTAAGCAGACTCACAGATCACTTATCTTTTCCCTGTCACCCTCTGTTGTGAGCTCACAGCCCTCCACAGTATGGGAATAAAGCACCGTCTAGGGCCTGTTCTAGCACCTGGTTCAGGTATGAGAGCACCAAATCCTTTAGGTGCAAGAGAGGTCCAAGGTGAGAGACCCCTTGCCAAACATAATACTGTGTTCCCTAGAAATTTTGCCCTCTAGTGTATTTCATAGTACGAATCAGCAGAAGCTTCACCACGAGGCAGACAACAATGGTTATTAACATGTTTAGGGCTCATGTAGTTTCCTTAGCTAAGAGTGTTTTATAGTCAGCTAATCCTGGAGTCTATGCTCACATTCAGACTCTGATACAGACACCAGTAAACAGTAGTAGTAGCAAAGTGTTCATCTTTAAAGGGCAGAACAAATCACAGCCTACCAAGAGGAAATGGCAGGAGGATAATGCTTCCAAACCAAATAAAAGGGATTCATTATCCCCACAATGATTTTCCCTTGCTAAAGGATGAGTCTGTCAGACTTTCAGGATGGCTGTACAATCATCAACAACTTAGTTTCAGCTCTTCCAGTGTGAAAAAACAAGAAACTGAGAAAAAAGAGCTAATTATATTGTCAGCTTGAGTAAAATTCAGTTACTGGCTAGTAAGCGTACTGCCTGGTTGCCAGCAGACAAGAAATTCAGAGAGCATGAAAGAAAATCACCAGAAAAGGTGAAGAGAAAACACTGTCTGGAAAGAATTTTGCAGCTGTTAGCAAAAAGCAGTTCAAGATTCAGCTATGATACAAGAGATGGCTTCCAGTTATTTAGGAGAAGAAATAAATCAAATGTACTCAGAGGTGATTAAAATAAATGAAACATTGAATGAGTATATCAATTCAAACAACACAAAAGGCTGGAAGAAAATAGAATAAGCTTTAACTAGGTATTCAGATGAACCGATAAAACTGCAAAAAGTAGAGGTTGGAATGACGAAAAGGCTGGCTAAATGTGATACTTTTCAAGAAGAGCCATTTCAAAAATTGTAGTTAGAAGACAGAGCACACAGAGGAAACCTGAGATTTTTTGCTGTACCAGAGAAACTGTAACAGGCTAAAGTAATTTTATGAAAACACAGCTAAGCAACTGTATTGGCATTCCAGAGCGGGATTTGTTAATTGAAGGTGCACATCCAGTTTATGCTGCAAACTTGGCCATGAGAAAGCAGCCAAGACCTCTTTTAATTCAGATGCAGTCATAGCAGCAGAAAGAGTTAATCCTGAAAAAAAAACTATGATAAAAGGGAAACGCGTTAAAAATTGGAGACAGCAAAGTGTTTGTGGAAAATGATTATACACTGTATACCAGGCAGAAGAGAAGCAGATTTATTCCAGTGATCAGGAAATGTCAAGGGCAGGTGTGACATTCAAGCTGCTGTATCCAGATTTCTTCAAAATATTTTTCCTGGAAGAGAAAAGACAGTTTTTGCTGCAGACCAGGATAAGGAGGAAGTAAAAAAGTTTATCCAACAGAAAGGGAGCCAACAAACAGAAAAGGACTCTGCTTCTGGCAATAAAGCTCATAGAGAGACATTGCCTGTGGAACCTTTTCCAGTGTTCCAAAGGAAAATGCTTGAGAGACAGAAAAAAGCACAGGAGTTGACTAGACGAAACCTGAGTACCTTGGACTTGAACCCTACAGAGTCTGTTGTTTTGGAGATGGAGATAAAAAAGAGGAAGACTGACAACACTAAAATTAGTGAATAAGGTGGAGACTATGAAACATCAATCCCATTTATGAAATATGGCTTTGCCAGAAAAAGTAGCTGAGAAAGAACTTGTGGGTGGACAGTAAAACATATAACCCACTCTGTCATTAATGTTTAGAAGGACACTAAAAGGAGAAAAGGTAACTATAAGTAAAATGATTTTTGTTCTTGTATTCTTATAAACATTTCATGATGTAAACTGCATGTTATATATAGTAAAGCAGTTTTGTCTAGTGTGAAGTCAGGGCTCGTTTAAATGTGAGCGGAGTCTCTTCAGTGACTGTTGTATGTGTTAAAGTTATTCAAGTAAAGAAGTACTTTTTTTGCTTGTAAGAAATATAGGCTTTGCAGTATAGCAAGAGGAGAAGGGGCTGGACAAAAGCAAATTTGATGTTAATGTGCTGTGATCTTGGGCTGCTGGAGGGTAGAGTGTAAATGTGCACTGAATATATTATATGTAGAATTGAAATATGTTTTTCTTACTTTAACAAGGGTAAATATCTAGATAAATGTCTTTGGCTGAAGCTATAAACAAGTGATTTTTGGTAGTAAGCTGTAAAAATAAAACAAAATGATAAAAGCAATGAAAATGCCATTTATGTAATTGTTTTGGTACAGAAACTGATAGTGAATGTTTTTAGTGGTTTAAAACAGTTTTTTTTTTTTTTTTTTTTTTTTTTTTGCACACCAAATATTTTTTACAAATTAAATACTTGCAAAAAGTTTAAAAAAAATGGGTTAAGGTACTCAGACAGTTAACATCTCTGGCCCTTCTCCAAAAGGCAGCCCATTGATGATGATGCCCCAACTTGTTTGAAATAAATACAGGATGCTACAATCACTTTTTTATAAAACAGAGCTCAGTTGCCTCTTATAAAAAACAATTTGAAAAAGAAGAACAGGCGTTTGTGTTTACTTTTCTCATTTTAGGTTTTATTCTTGAGATTACAACTATTTTTCATGGGAATTTTACTTCAAACCTGACCATTCCCACTGGAAAAGAGGAATTCCAATTAACATTAAAAAATGACTGCTATGGATACCAGCTCATTGAAAGTTTGTCTTCTACTAGCTCCAACCCTTCCAGGGGCTAGTAGGTTATATCTTTGTTTCCTATGTTCTGGACTCACCACTACTTAGTTGGCGTGTCAGCACTTCTTCAACCTCAAAATTTCTGGCAGGGCAGGCCATTATGTTACTATTTTTAGTTTGACAAAGAAAAGATTTCAGGATGAATATCAGCAGAATACAGGGAACAAAGGAAGGGAGATTAATTGTACTAATTGTTTGATGGATTCTAGTAGTGATAGAAGAGGAGGAAAAAAAACAATAATGCTAGATTTGTGGTAGTAAGGGACTATTGGTAAGGGAGTAAAAGTATGTTGATATACATACACACACACACATATTATATATATATATATATATATATATATATATATATATATATATATACACACACACACAAACACACACACACACACACATACCACCAGTAACTTATTATGGAGCTTCAGAACATTTTGAGAGAAATAATCAAATTTCAGCAGGGAATGTTACTTAAAGGTAGAGAATGGAACCTGATTTGCAATACTGAGGATGTATCAGGGAGACTTTATAACAAAAGAGGGTAGACAGATTTCTATTGGAAAGATCAGCCTTATTCCACTTAACTCTTGTTTTCTTCTCCTCCCAGATAAATTAATTCAACTCTTTATTAATTATTCTCCACAAATTCTGTTCAGGTTGACAAAAATATGCTTGACCTGTATATAAAACTAAAGGGACTAAAAAAAATTCACTGCTTGTATTTTACTATTCATATCCATGAACAAGAGTTTCCAGTTTCTCAGTTTTTGTATCTTTTGTTTAGTTCTTTTCCACATATTCTTAGCTACCAAAACCAAAGCCTTTTTAATCCATACTTCTACCCCCATAAATAAGGGTATTGCTGAACCAATTTATATGCAGGCACATATTTACAACTATAGCCCTTGTTTTATCTTCTTTAATTTTATAATGTTTCAAAATGTTCCAGAACACTGCAATGTAATTTTCTGGATGTGTCCAGTACAAAATAATATCATCTGCAAATAAAGCTAACTTTTCTTGATTACCATAATAATTGTATTCTTGTAGTTTATAATTACCTGATTTGAAAGGATATTTTGGAGCTAAACAGTTAAGGTTCATGTACATAACACGAGGTTATAATTCAGAATGGAGAGGGATGATGATGGTGTGGTGGTGGTGGGGGGAGTACAAGAAACAGAGAGACTAGGATTCTGAATGCAGATAAGTAGAATAATATCACCAATACAGAGTATTATATTCGTGAAGTAACAGAAAGCATTCTAAGAATTAAACCAGCACAAGTATGGAGACATGAAATTTTTCCATTAGGGATGACTACATATAGTGTACAGAAAATAGGCAAGAGGTATTATGATATATAGCAATATATGTGAAGTATAATGTTTATTAATGTTAATTTGTTAATACAGTTTGATTACCTTTGTATAAATGTAAATTTGCTTATTTAACAAGTGATAATTCAATAAAGGTGTTAAAAAAAAGAAGGAAAATAGGCAAGAGAGGGTCTGGATTTGGAGAAAACTAGCAAACAACGAAGTTATTAGTAGCAAATAACTAGAGAAGGATAATGCCAAGATGACATAGGCTAGAGACTGCCTTCCCTACCGGGGATTAATATCTGAGTATAGGCAAAGGGAACAGGAAAGGGGAAGCTTAAGAGAAGGACCTGCTGTGTTAGATTTTTTTTTTAACCTAGAACAGAAACAGCTGTTAAAAAAGATGGTTAATAGGGCATATAAAATATTGCATGATAACTACAAGAATCAATTAGAGGAGGTTAGAAAAGACCGGGAAGAGAGACCAGAAAAGCAATTTACAATAGAGCAATGGGAGAGCATATGTATGGCTCCCAAGTATGTAACAAAGTCCAGCAGGTTTAGGATCTATCTTTGCTTGGAAGTGTTTACGGAGGTAGTTTCTACCCTTAGCAGAGTTCAGAGAATTTTTCCTCAGGTAGATAGAAAATGTTGGAGGTGTGATGAGGAAGAAAGAGGTAACTGGCAACATATGTTTAGGGAGTGTAATTAGTTGGCATATTTAAAAAAAATACCTTCTGAGTCAGAAATATCAGGTGAGTGAATGTAACGAAGAAAATGATTTTTGAACTATGTCACAGGATCTGAATTGCCTAGACATAGTAAGACCTTATTAAGTTTAATTTTATTGGCTGTTGAAAAAAAAAACAATTACTAGAAATTGGAAATTAGTTTAAAACAGCTGTATTTGAAATATTGAATACCATAAAAGAGCTAAAAGAACTGGAAGAAGGATATTTAGTAAAGGGATGGAGCAAATTGCATAGAAATACATTGAAATTGTGTGAGCAATACATGCAGAATAATGTTCAGGAGGAGTGAGGTTTAAGGGAAAGAAGGGCATTGAACAATTTATGTAATGCCGAACCGTTAATACTAGGAAAGGAGATGTATAATGTGTAATGGATGTAAATGGAAAAAATGTTAATATAGCTTGTTTTTTTTCCATTAATGTATGTTTGCCTATGTCTTAAGTGATAATTTAATAAAGACATTAAAAAAGAATGACTCTGTCAAGACTCAGAGCATTTCATCCTTTCCTCATGTCCATCTTCCCCTTTCACCTTCCCCCAGGCTTTACCTCATCCTGCAGCTGTCCCAAATAGTGAGTACTGAGAATAATTCAGTGACAGTACTCCTGGCAGTGAACTAAATCCTCCCCCCTTCAGGGAAATCCCCCCACATACTCCAGACATGCATGCTCTCTCAGGTACTTTATCATAAGTTACAAGCAGGGGTTTTAGAACCAGTTCCTGCAGCTCAAAATGGAAATAATTTTACACCAGAATCATTTTAGTACCCTAAAACAGCGGTCCCCAACCACTGGGACATGGGTCATTTGGTACCGAGCCGCCTGGCATGGAGTGAAACGAAAAAGTGAATGTGTGTATGAGTGTGTTTGTGTCTGTCTGCATATGTGAGTGAATGTGTGCATGAAAACAGAATGTATGTGCGTGTGTGAAAGAAGACTGTGTGTGTATCGAGCCATTATTTTGCACTCGCTAAGCATTGCTTTTGCTGTTTAGTGAGTGTAAAATACAAGTGAAGGAAACAGAAAAAAAGTGTGTGTGTGTGTGTGTGTGTGTGAGTGTGTGTGTATATGTTTGTCTGCATGTGTGAGTGAATGCGTGCATGAAAGTAGAAGAGTTCATGTGTGTGTGTTTCTGTCTGCATGTGTGAGTGAATCTGTGCATGAAAGCAGAAGAGACTGTGTGAGAGATTGAGAGTGTGTGAACAATCTTGTGTGAGTGAATGTGTGCGTGAAAAAAAGAGACTCTGTGTGTGTGTGTGTGTGTGTGTGTGTGTGTGTGTGTGTGTGTGTGTGTGTGAGTGAATGAAAGCAGGTGTGTGTGTGTGTGTGTGTGTGTGTGTGTGTGTGTGTGTGTGTGTGTGTGTGTGTGTGTGTGTCAGAGAGAGTGATCCCTGGCAGCAGCAATGAGCTTTACATACCTCTCGACCATACCAATCAACCTCTTGCACAGTAAATCTGGACACATACCTCTCAACCTCTTAGAGCAAGAACTCTGGACAAAGCCAAAAATAATGGGGGGACAAAGGCCCAAAAATGGGGATACTTTTAAGTACTTCTCTTAGAAACTTAGAAAGTAGATAGAAATGCAGGTTTTAAATTAGCATGCATTTTTTGAAGGGTATGAAGTCAACTGTCTGTCATTATTTTCTGACTTCAAACCTCAATGATCAGCCAGTGATTTGCCAGAAAACAACAGTTTTATGAGAAACAGAACAAAAATATGAGGCAAAAATCTGGACAGTCTGCAAAATCGGTACAGTTGAGAGGTATGCTGGACAGAGCCAAATAATAGGGACAGATTTTAAATATTGCTCTAATAAACTTAGAACGTCAATAAGGTTGCCATTAGGTTTACATACCTCTCGACTGTAATAGATCAATGTTATGCTGTTAAGCAGAATGTACACTTTTTTTGCCAGTTGTCTTTTTATTGTACTTTGGAGCCTTCCCAGGTCGCGGCTGAAAATGGACTTCTAGTCCAGTTGGGCCTCCTCAGTAAACAAATGTCAAATAAATAAATAAATATTATGCACACGCGATGGTTGTTCCATGGAAAATTGTGTTACATGAAAACTGGTCTTTGGTGCAAAAAAGGTTGGAGACCGCTGCCCTAAAAGGTTCTACCATTAAGGCCTGAAACTACCCAAATTCAAAATACCCTGCAGATGGTCCTTCTCCTTATTCTGCAGCTCTGTTTTACGGTCATTTTACATTTGAATAATGCTTATCACATGTCAGTTGTGTCCAGCTTCAACTTGAACTTACTGATGTCCTGCTTCACACCCTCTCAAAGAATTGTCTTCCTGGGATGTATGATGGGCACACAAAAAAGTATGGTTGTTCTACCAAAAGGCATAGTCCTGACTGTTCAGCACATTTTCAGGGATTTCTCTCTCCAAGAAACCATCTCCACAAGAGAGTTTCTCAAAATTGTAGGCCTCATGACATCAGTGTTCCTCATGAAATCACACGAGAAAGATTCAGTGGTACTTAAAAATTTGTTGGTCCCAGCACCTGCCTCCTTTGGAATTCCAGGTATCAGTGCTGAGTTTTGAAAAATGATAGTTGCAGTGGTGGAGGGATCAGATGTTTCTCACTCCAGACTTATTCTTCATCCAGACCCCAGTTCAGTCAGCCCAGATGAACCAGTCAGATTTTGCATGGGGAACATTGTACAGGGAATTAAAGTGCAAGGACAAATGGGGTCCTTCAGATGCTGCAAAGCACACAAATTTCAAAGAAATGTAAGCAGTGATTCTGACCTTAAATGTTCTTCACCACTTTTGGTCTCCAAGTCCCCTTTTATTGGTCACAGATGAGACCATAGTCATGTGGTACCTGCGCAAACAAGGGGATACAAGGTCTTATTGTTTTTGCCAGTTGGCAGTAATGCCCTACCTTTACAACATTCTGTTACGTTTCAGGTCTCATACATCCTGCAAGAGTAAAACATAGTGACAGACAGACTAAACAGATCATGGACCGACCCTCCCAAGTTGATACTCAGGACAGAGGTCTCACTGGATTTAGTCCGGATGTGGGAAGCACTTTAAATAGATATGTTTTGCTCCTTTCAAAACACAGTTGGAAAAATTCTGTTTGGGACATCCGTGCAGCCATTCTTGAGGACAGAAGCATTCTTGTTCCCTTGGTTGGGAATGTTGCTTTATGCATTTTCACCTTTTCTACTGATACCCAAGGTACTTCTGAATTTTCAGAAAGCATTACCAAAGATCACTGTGGTGGCCCCCTTTTGGCACAGGTAAAGTTGATTCCCCCTTTGAATGGAGTTGGCCAAGGGCAATTACCCAAGTTCCTCATACTCTGGATTTGCTCATACGGTATCAGGGGTGACTGGTGCACTCCAGGTTACAGCTATTGCTACTTAACAGCCTAGATTATTCCATCTTGATACTTCTTAGCCCTTGTTCCATGAGGATGTGCAGCAGGTATTGAAGGAAGCAAGAAAATGTGCAACTACAAAATCTTATGTTTACAAGTGGAAGTTTCTAGGTGGCGCCTACCCAGTATCAGAGGGCTAGATGTGGTGTCTACTCCTCTGGTTTTGAAATATTTGTGTGAGCTGCTCTGCAGTAGTACATCTTTCAAGGTGCATCTTGCGGCAATCTCAGCTTGTCTGCACATGGATCCCCCTTTTCATCTGTTTCTGTTGTCAGTTTGTGAAAGGAGTGTTGCACATGCGACCCCCTGAAAATTAAATTTCTCCCTATCTGGGATCTCAACTTTTTTCTTGAAGAATTTACCTTACCTTCATTTGAACTTGCCTTTCAGGCTGATTTTGACATTCATCACTTGGAAAACTGTTTCGCGTACTGTGCTGGCATCTGTAAGGCTAGTCTACGAGCTGCGGGTTCTCATGGTGGGTCAACCTTGCCCAGTTTTCCACAAGGACAGGGATTGTTTTACATACTAATCCTTCTTTCATGCCAAACATTCTTTTGGAATTTATCTTGAATCAAGCCATCATTCTACTAGATTTATTTTCGTACCCTAAAAACAAGGGGAAAGAAGATTCTGCATACCTTGGATGTTCATATGCAGCTCAAGTACTACCTTGATGGAACTAAGCCCTTCAGGAAAGCTGAACAATTTTTTTTCCTCCCATTCTGGAGCTAAGAAGGGTTGATTTGTTTGCAAGCCAGTGACTGCTTGTTGGTTGTCCTTTGCTTTTTTTTGTTGTTACTCCCACCATGGTAAATTTATTCCATGCAAGGTAAGGGCACATTCCACCATAGCCTTATCCTCTTTGGTGGATTATTGAAAAGGAGTAGACTCCAGTAGCATTGTAGAGGCAGCAGCTTGGTCCTCTATTTATAACTTTACAAAGCACTAAACTGTATTATTTTTCAAGTTACAGAGCAGGCTTTGTGAGGACCACTCTCCAGGGGTTCCTGGATCCTTATCCTTCCTTCTTCCAGGTAGGGTAACTTTGGGACTCTATCCACATGCCACTGAGGTGGTGTGAATGATGAACATGTTAAGTACTACTTACATGTGACAGTAGATGTTTGAATGTCACAATGCCTCAGTGGCAGTACCCACCCACTATCCCCTTTATTTTGTGTATAGTTTGTTAGTGTCCAACCTTGTGTTGTTGGTTGGCTTTGGTTATTTGAGTTGGTGTTTTATGGCTGCAAATTGGTTGATGTCACACAATTCTTGCTTCTGGTTGATCTTGATACTTCCTGCTTAACACTAAAAATCTGATTAACTGACTTTCTTTGACAGGGGTTGGACTACCCCTGATAGGAGGGGCGTAGCCAATCTCCTTTTCAGAGAAGGGGGTTCTGAACTCTGGAAAGCTGCTAGAGTAAGTGTTTTTCCAGGCAAAGAACCCATATAACACCAAGGCACTGTGAAATTCACACATCTGTTGCAGGTAAGTAGGACTTAACACAACTCTACTGTATTTACCACTTCTATTTAGAGTTCATTGATGGAAAGAGTCTTTTAAGTATGACTCTTTCCCTGCTGCTCCTTACTGTCCCCAGCTATTGCAGTAACTTTGTTTTTTGAAGTCCACTATGTATAGCCAAAGTAATAAATGAAAGTTCATAAAGTAAGTGTCTGCCTGTTTAGGAGAAAAGTATGCAGTTTGCCAACACAATTGTTGCTCTGTGCTGCTTTCATTTTTCTTCAGTCAGTGCATTTGTGTGAAGCTCAGTCTTCTGCAACTGAGCTTCTTCTTTTGTCATTTTGTTTGTAGTTTGAAAGCCCATGCAGAATTATGACCATAGTTAAGAAAATAACATTGCTTCCCTACAAGTTTGAAGTAAAAAAAATACGGTTGATTTGTTATAGGTTCATAGGTATATAGGTATTTACTAGGCTAACAACCACAAGAGCCTTTTTAAGCCTAGCCATGCATCCCAAATCTTTGACAAGTTCTGGTACCCTAAATAAGTGTAAGCAGGGGCTTGGGAGGTGAAACATTTACAAGAAGGGCTTGTGAGATGAACCATTTATAGGCTGCCTATGTCCATTAGAGACGTAGGTGCCAAACTAGGGATGAATTTTCAGTTCCCTATTCAATTATCCAAGTTAGACTTAAATTGGGTTAGGGAGGAACTCTGCTTCACATGGATGGGAGCCTGTTCCAGAGGAGGGGTAGTCTATGGGATACATACATGTCCCTCCAGCAAGTTCTGTTTATATCACAGTCAAGGTTTAAGTATTTAGAATGGGAAATTCTGGTGCTGTTTGTTTTGTGGGCATACAGGAAGCCCATTAGAGTGGGGTCTGACAATGCCTTGTATGCCAGGCCGTTGATCTCCCCTCAGTAGCCAGTAGGAAACAGAATACTGGGATAGGGCCTTGAGGTTGTTTGCATAGGACACATTACTTGCACCCTGTATTCTTTTTAGTTAAGAATATGTGTGAATGTTTGTTGTTTCTGTGTCGGACATTCCTGGAGAACATTTGTCGGTAGGAGATTCAATGACAGCTCCTAATTTGAAATCATCTCTAAATTTAGTCTGCCAGAGACCATTGACATTACTCTTGACTTCGGAGAAGAAAATGTCAAAAAGGAGTGGTACATATTTTGTAAATATGTGTTGTAGTGTATACAATTATTTAATTAATCAGGTACCCTTTTAACTAGGGTTTGAAGGCCCAACATTCCACTTCTTATATTAGAAGTATTGGGATGATCCCAGTAACCTCTCAAGTTAGGAAATGAATGCTTAAAAAGGAAGGAGAGTATGGCAACCTTTAGTGAACAAAATTCCTGTTGAGTACAGAAAGCTTAGACTTTAGATAAGACCACATTCAGAAATAGCAGTTACTCTTTGATTGTTATGTTGGAGTCCACATGAACACCTAGCAGGGACCACAGAGTAAGTGAGGTGTTCCCATGTATGTAAGTAGTGCTAATAGGGAGGTTAGGGTCAAGCTTGTGTTTCACCAGGCTCTAACAAAAAACTTACCAAAACAACAGAGGCTCCCAAAGCAGACACCCAAAAATCCACCATCTCAAAACACATGCAACAAATACTTCAATAAATCAGTGTGTCAAACAATCACAGCCCTTAAGGCCAAACACCATGCCTGATACACTAGTAATAGGTGACTCTATAGTCAGACACACTGACGTTCCGCTTACCAGGCTGAACAAGGAGAGGGTAACGGTGAGCTGCCTATCGGGAGCTAGGATCCGCCACATAACACACACACACTCAGGTCACTCCAAAGCAAGTACAAATATGACTCCGTCATTGTCCATGCTGGCGTGAATGACCTGAGACGTACCTCCCTGGACTACATGAAAAGAGACATAGAGGAGCTCTCTGATTATGTAGCCCAGGCTGGTATGACCCTGACCCTGAGCAGCATCTTGCCCTCACCAAGAATGATGCCACAATACAAAGACAAGATGATCAGCTTTAATAATTGGCTCAATTACTGGTGTCATTCTAGGGGGATCCAATGTCTGTCTGCTTGGGATGACATGCTGGACAAGCCACGCTACTTTGCAAGGGACGGCTTGCATCTGTCACCACTGGGCTTCCGGATATTGGCTAAGGCTCTTGCCACCCCCATAGTGCCTTTTTTAGGCAAGGCTCAAAAGACAAACCCACCTCCTTAGAAAACAAAAATGAAAAAAAATTAAGGGTAATGCTGCTCAACGCCAGAAGTATAAATCTCAAGATGCAGGCTCTCGAAGCACTCCTCAGTATGGAGAACATCGATGTCTGTGCAGTAACTGAAACCTGGTTCAAGGCTCCTGAGAGCACCCCAGCGCTACCAGGCTATACCTCGTATCATGCTTTTCAGCCCCAAAACTCGGGCCAAACCAAAAAGGGAGGGGAGTGTCCATATTCATCAAGGACACCCACACCTCCAGGTTAGTGGCAACACATGAAGCATCAGAGACCATCCAGGTGCAACTAACCGTAGGCAAAACTGCTATACAACTGGTAGCATGTTACAGACCACCCTCCCAATCTCAGGAACCCCGTTCAGCCTTCCTGAAGACATTGGAGGATATGAATGTCTCACCAAACACCATCATATTGGGAGACTTCAACTACCCTAACATAGACTGGGTGCATTATTCTAGCCCTAACACCCTAGCCCAAAGGTTCCTGGAATTCATAAATTCAAATGCAATGGAACAGCTAGTCACCTCTCCCACAAGGGGAGATAATATACTAGACCTGATCATCGCAAACATGGGGACAAAGTGCTCCACACCGGAAGTATACCCCTCACTAGTGAGATCTGACCACAAACTAATCACCCTGGATATACATATCCCACCTCCACCCCCAACACAAAAGACTACAGTGAAAAACTTCTCAAAAGCCGACTTTACACTTCTTAAGACTAAGATGGTATCCTTTAAGCCAGTGGAAACCACATCCCACAATGCTGAATCCTTCACAAATGCTTTCTACGGACATCTCCAAGAATGCATGGATCATGCAATCCCAAATAAAACCAAGGCCCTCTCCACCAAGGGCAGGTGTCCTGTCTGGTGGACCCCAGCCATAAACAAATTGTATAACAAAAGAAGGAAGCTACTGCACGACAGATCAAAATCCCATAAAGAGAAGGCGTCTCTGATCAGCACTAGTAGAAAGCTACTTTCTCTCATAAAAACATCCAAGGCCAACTTTGAGAGAAAAATCGCTATGGACACTAAAGATAACCACAAGGCCTTCTTCTGCTATGTTAGAGACGTGGGCGGAAACCCTCAGATATGCTCAGAGTTAGTTCACAATGACAAAAAATACACTGAACCCACAGATATTGCCAACATTCTGGCAGACAGGTTCAGTGCAAATTTCTACCCTCCCTCACCCCCAAAAGAAGAAATACTTATCCCAGCTGAATGTAACCTCCCTTTCATCTCAGATGTCCAGGCGAGAACCGACCTCAGCAAAGCTAAAAACACAGCATCAATGGGACCTGACGGTATCCCGGGTTGTGTGCTACGTGAACTCCAAGAGGAGCTAAACCCGCACATAAAAATGCTATTTAACCTTAGCCTTACTACAGGATATGTACCTGAACACTGGCGTACAGCAACAGTGGTCCCACTCCACAAAGGAGGCACCTGTGCAGACCCTGGTAACTAGTGCCCCATAAGCTTAACCAGCCTGGTCTGCAAAGCTATGGAAAGAATCATTATGGAACTCATAAACAGAGACATTAGGGACCTACAGACACTTGATCCCACCCAGTTCGGCTTTGTAAAGGGCAGATCCTGCCTTTTGAACCTGGTTGACTTTTTCGAAACAGTCACTAGAGCCATTGACGAGGGCAAAGCAGTCCATACAGCCTACCTGGACTTGGCTAAAGCTTTCAACACAATACCCCACTCAGGCATCATAGACAAGCTCAACAGCTTAAATGTAAAGCGATATGTCACAAGATGGGTTGCAAACTGGCTAAAGGATAGAACCCATAAAGTCAAAATCGCTGGAGCCATGTCAGACTCAAAGCCAGTCACAAGTGGTGTCCCACAGGGCTCTGTCCAGGGACCCCTCTTGTTCGGCATTTATTTCTCACATGTGAAAGCAAACATGGGAGGGTTGTGGCTGACAAAGTTCGCAGATGACTGCTAACTAGGCGCCATAGTTGATACACCAGCTGACACATGCATCCTACAGAAAGGCCTCACTGAAACGGACAACTGGTGCCGGAGTCATGGCCTTAAACTAAATGCCAAAAAACGTATAGTCATCCCCTTTGGGAAAAACAAAGTACCCACAAATTATCACATAGACAGTAACCCACAGAGTATGGAAAAAATAATCGGAGACCTGGGGACCCAAGTTGATAGTGACCTCTCATTTGACACCCACGTTGCCAAAGTGGTTAGAAAGACTTTCTACCTTGCCCACCTTATCATGAAGGGATTCACATCCAGATCAAAGGAGGTCATTGTACCCCTATACTCCTCCCTTTTCAGGCCCATGATTGAGTACAATGCCCCATTTGGTATGTACTGCACCTGGCACTTGCAACAGCTGGAGAGACCCCAAAAGTACCTCACCAAGAGGATCAAGGGTCTCCAACATATGTCATATGCTGCCAGACTAAAGAAACTCCAGCTCTATTCAGTAGCATACCGCCTACTCAGAGGTGATCTGTGCCTGACGTACAAGGCCATGTCCAATCAGGAATTGATGGACATGCTCCACCTCAAAAAAAATCCAAATCCATCAGAACCACTAGAGCTAAAGATTTAAACCTCAGCACAAATATGAATAGGACATGCTGGAGGGACAGATTCATAACTCAGAGGCTTCCCATACTCTGGAACAAAATCCCAGTTCATGTTAGGCAGAGCCCCTCACTGACTCTCTTCAAGAGAAATCTTGACGAGTGGATGGGAGATCGTAGGTTTACCCCGGGGGTCATCTCTGTTTCACTACTAGACAGAGGCACAGTAAACTAATTCTATTATGCAAGGGGTTCTTCACTGTGTCACTACTAGACAGAGGCACAGTATTCTAAATCTATTCTGTACATTTTTGTACCATTACATGGGGTGGCGAAAGCCACATCACTATGGCTAGGCTTATAAATGCCCTAGGGCAGATAGCCTAGTACTAAACTATGAAACTATGAAACCAGGGTCATGTGTGAGTATTGTCTTCAGTCAGAGAGGTAAATTCAGAACCAATGCCCTAAGGAATGTCCCAAGGAAATTCTTAACGAAGGTGAAAAGAAAATCACTAAAAAAGAGCTATTCCAGATAAATATGATGCAATTTTTCATAAAGAGTATGAAATATTGATAGGACACCAGAGAAGCCATGTACATTTTCAGCTAGTTATCCCCCTCACTAAAATATTTTTGTATGGAGATCTTAATTTTGGTTCCATTCCCGTAACAGTAATCTTGAGTACTGCAGTTGCACTACAGTTGGATGTCTGGCTTCATGATGGTACAGAGGCTCTTCCCAACCAACCTTTGTTAATGAAAGCAACTGAATGATTCCTTATTTAGTGTACCCTTGTATTGTATTCATAAAGATATGTCTTTTTAGTTTACCTTAACATACTCTGCAGGGCACTCTGATAGCTATATTGGCTCCTTTCTAGACGACATTGAACCGTATTAGTCATTTTAAGGTTCACATTACTCTTGCATGTTTGGTTAGTTATAGCTGTGGATACTTTAGTATAATAACATTACAATGCATGTACAGGTTCATAGGAGAATGCATAGGGTCATTTCACACACAAAAAAAAATGTAGAGCCCCCCCCCCCCCAGGGAACTGTATTCATATTTTGAAGGCAATGAGAATATTAAGATCAGTGCACGTAGACAAGTAATCTGTACATTAAACTGAATTTCAGTTCAGAATACATTTTGAATAAATTGCATTTATTTAAACTGTATTTGTTTTAATGCTGCTACACACTCAAGTGTACAAGCTTGCACTGCACTTGAATTGTTTTTAGCGCTGTTTTAGCTGTTTTTCTGTAGATAAAAATGTCTAAATTCTAAGCTTGTTTCCTGTAACTAATCTAGTCCAGGTAGAGATATGCTGTATCCAGGACTGTTTGTAAGATTCTGAGCCCCTCAAGCCTTTCTGAGTTGGAGGGAAGCCTTCGAGCTTATCAGTGGGAGTGGTAATCACTAAGTAGCTAATCGACCACAAGAGGAGTGGTTTCTGGCCCAGGAATTGTAGTTTATTGGCCGTTTGGGCAGTTTTTCCATCTCTTTCAACTTTCTAGTTTAAAAGCCCGCATTTGCGCTGGTTTCCCGCCTTTCCTATAACTAGTCTAGTCCAGATACAGATTTGCTGTATCCAGGACTGTTTGTAAGCTTCTGAGCGGTGCCAAAGTCTGCTTTTCAATTTTTCCCTTAGATCTACAAATTCTCTCCTCTCCTGCACTTTTGCTAGCTTATTAGTCTAGCACTTTACCAGACTTCTTGTAGCAATTATTGTAGCAGACAAAAGTGCTACCAGCAGTAAACGTTCTACAAGGAAACGGCTCCATTACTTATTATTAATGCTCACCCCTCCAGGCATGTCTAAAGGTCTGTTCCCTGTGCTTTCTCCTATTAACCTGGTGAACTTGGGTATCCTGAGGCACTGTAGCAACTGCCTCATGTACACTAACAACCCTCTCCTCTTACCTCCCAATACTCAGACTTGCGAGAGATGCACTTATATAACCAGATTGGAAGCCACACTCTCTCCAGCCAAGACCAGAATAGCTGGTCAAGAGGAGAAGGTCAACACTTGCACCACACCACATGGAATACATAGCTCTCCAGAACACACACCAGCACTGCCTTCACAAAAAAACACAAACCGCACACCCACCTTCATGGAGGCTCTCAGAGAAAATCTACCCAAACAATAGAGACCTCCAAGGCAGAAACGCACTTCACCACCACACCACAACACTAATCACGAGACACAGAACTCTCCTAAACAGTGTGCCACTTAACCAAAGCCCCTAAGGCAAAACAGCATGCGCAACACACTAGTCACAGGTGACTCGATAATGAGGCACACTGATGTCCCACTCACTAGGCTGAATAAGGAGAAAGTAACAGTCAGCTTCCTGTTAGACGCCAGGATCCACCACATAATGCACGCACTCAGGTCCATCAACAACAGGTACAAATATGACTCTGTCATACATGTGGGTGTGAATGACCTGACACTACATGAAAAGAAACATGGAGGAGCTCTCGGATTATGTAGCCCAGGCAGGTATGACCCTAGCCCTGAGCAGCATCCTACCATCACCCATAATGATACCACAGTACAAGCAGATAATCATTGATTTCAACAATTGGCTAAGTTTTTGGTGTCATTCTAAGGGGATCCATATCTGTCTGCCTAGGATGACATGATTGACAGACCTTGATGCTTTGCCAGAGATGGCCTGCATCTGTCATCCCTGGGATTCTGGATACTGGCCATGGCTCTTGCCACCCCTATAGTGCCTTATTTAGGCGGTGTTCCAAAGACCAAATTACCACCGTAACAGCTACAAACTGATGCACTCTGAAGGTCATGCTGCTCAATGCTAGAAGTCTAAATCTCAAAATGCACTCGCTCAAAGCACTCCATAAAATGGAGAACATAGACGTTTCTGCCATAACAAAGACCTGGTTCAAGGCAGCAGAAAGCACCCCTGCACTACCAGACTATAACTCATTCTACACCTTTCGGCCCCAGAACTTGGACCGAAGCTCCAAAGGCAGTGGTGTTTCCATATTCATAAAGGATGCTCACACCTCCAGACTGGTAGCCCTACATAATGCATCTGAGATACTTCAGGTGCAGCTAACATTGGGTCAGACAGTGATACAGGTCATAGCCTGCTATAGATACCCAACCATGTCCCAAGACTCACACTCCCTGTTTCTAAGCACCGTGGAGAATATTAGGGTACAACCTAACACATTCATACTGGGCGACTTCAACTACCCCTCCATTAACTGAGAACTACTCCTGTAAAAATACACTCGCCCAACATTTCCTGGAATTCATTAATTCCAATGCCCTGGACCAGCTCATTCTTACCCCCACTAGAGGTAGCAACGTTCTTGACCTGGGCAACCATTACTCTACACCAATAGTCAACTCCTCCCTGGTTAGATCTGACCCAACCCAATCACCGTGGAAATCCACATACCCCCCCCCCCCCAACCCACAAAGGGTAACCACCATGAAAAACTTTTCCAAAGCTAACTTTGGGCTCCTAAAAACAGAGGTGGCTAACTTCACGGCACCCATGCAAATAGAGATCATTTGCATGACCGCTAAATCATACACCAATGCACTGTACGAACACGTACACAAATGCATGGATCTTGCCATACCCAGTCCTATACCGAATCAAAAATCGACAGAAGGGTCAGGACACAATCCAGTCAGGAATCTAATAAGTCAAAAAGATGCTGATAAAGTCTCTGAATGGTCAGAGATGAAAGCACTTGTGATATTTGTGGTTATTTATTGTTTTTGACCTTCTAGTGTGAATAAATCTTTTTGACTTATTAGATTCCTGACTGGATTGTGTCCTGGACCTTCTGTTGATTTTTGATTTGGTTTGTTCGTTTTTCTATTTGACCTCCTATACCGAGCCAACAGATATTTCCAATATACTGGCCAACAGATTCAGTGCCAACTTTACCCCTCTCTCCCCCCCAAGAGACCAGTCACAATACCAGTAGATTACCAGGCACCCAGTATTACTACTGCACAGGTTAGAATAGCACTGTCCAAGGCCAAGAATACAGCTTCTATGAGACTTGACAATATCCCTGGCTGTGTTCTACGTGAACTACAGAGTGAACTGGCACCTCACCTGTGTGCCCTGTTCAATCCCAGCCTCACCTCAGGCTTTGTCCCTACCGAATGGCGCACTGCTGCAGTCATCCCTCTCCACAAAGGAGGAACAACTACAGACCCTGGGAACTATCGCCCCATTAGCCTGACGAGTCTAATATACAAAGCTATGGAATGCATCATCATGGACCTAATAAACAAGGATATAGGGAATCTCCAAACTCTTGATCCCACAGAGTTTAGTTTTGTGAAGGGTAGATCATGCCTGCTCAACTTGGTCAACTTCTTTCAGTCAAGTCACCAGAGCTGTGGATGAAGGCAAGGTGGTTCACACAGCCTACTTTGATCTGGCCAAGGACTTTGATACCATTCCCCACTCAGGAATTATAGAAAAACTTACTAATTTAGGCATCAACCCCTATATCACTAGGTGGGTTGCAAACGGCCTCACAGGTAGAACCCACAATGTGAAAGTAGCTGACTCCAGTTCAGACTGCAGACCAGTCACGAGTGGAGTCCCACAGTGTTCGGTCCTGGGTCCTCTCCTTTATGGTATATTCCAGGCCAACATGAAGGGACTCTGGCTGACAAAGTTCACAGACTATTCCAAGTTGGGAGCTATTATTAACTCCCTGAGTGATGTTGACATCCTACAGAAAGGCCTCACTGAGACCCACGACTGGTGTCAGATTCATGGCCTTAAGCTCAGTGCCAAAAAATGTGTCATCATCCTCTTTGGGAAGAACCCAGTTCCCATGAATTACCACATCAATAGTAGTCCACTGAACACAGAAGGCGTTATTACAGATCTGGGAACACAGGTTACCAGCATCCTCTTTTTTGATCACTACATTGCCACTGTGGTCAGAAAGTCCTTCTGTGTGGCACATCTCATTACTAAGGATTTTGCATCCAGGAAGAAGGTCGTTGTCTCCCTCTACTCTTCCCTCATTAGGCCAATCATTGAGAACAAAGCTCCATTTGGCATGTACCTCACTAAACACCTGCAACAACTGGAGAGGCCGCAAAAGTACCTCAGAAAGAGGATCCTAGGCCTTAAACATTTGTCCTATATGAACAGACTAAAAAACTCCAACTATTTTCTGTCTCAAATCGCTTACTTAGAGGCTGCTTGACTTACAAAGCCATGTCCGACCCAGCTCTGTTAGAAATGCTACATCTAAAGAAATCCCAATTCCTCCGCACCACACGCTCCAGAGACCTCAACCTCATTACCACAATCAACAGAACATGTTGGAGGGATAGGTTCATAACCTAGAGACAGTCCATGCTTTGGAATAGACTTTTCATACATGTCAAGCAGAGCACCTCACTGGTCTTCTTCCAGAGCAATGTTGACGAGTGGATGGGAAATAGAAAATTCACCCCGGGGATCACTCCAGTGGCTTTACTCGACAGAGGCAGTGGAAACTAAGGTTGAGTGGCACGATGTAAGGGTAATCCTATGGGCTAGGCTTGTAAAGGCTCCAGGGCCATTAGCCTAGTACACTCCTATAAACCTATGGTATAGAAAGAAGTTGTGCCAGCCTGTAGCACTTGTACTACATGATAGACGAAGGAAGTGGAGTGTAACAGCAATGTAAAAATAGCAGAAAAGTCAGACTGTAATGATAATGGAGGTCATGGAAAAGAGATTATTTAAATTTTGGGTGATATTAGAGAGAAGAGTGAGGGGGTTTGGTGTCTGACTATAGCAAAAAACAGTACCCAAGAAATCAGGTAAATTGATGGAGAGTGAGTTATGGTACTCTAAAAGACGGTATCTACTACTTACTGCCCTGTATGCAAACATAAATGCACCAACAAAACCAGCCCAAAGCACATAATGAAGCCATACATTGCTAGACAAAGAGGAACATACAATTCCGTTGATTGCCATTACTCTGTGTATTTTTAACTGAAGTGTGCAGCTTTCAGTGGTCCTAAAGACATTTTGTCAGAAAAGAATAGATAAAAGGGCTGCTGCATTACTGTAGCTTGTGTACATGCTTTGGGAAACTAGAGAATGACTGTTTTCCATTCATTACTGTACAGCTTCTGAAGAAAGACCCAAATGAGCGTTTGGGATGCCGAGGAAGGAGTGCTTCTGAGGTCAAAGAGCATCCACTGTTTCGATCCATAAACTTCAAACGCTTGGAAGCAGGCATGTTGGAGCCACCCTTTATACCTGATGTAAGTGTAAATGTTCTAGTGATACTTAAGAATTATGATATGATATGTATTGCTACCTAAAGCTCAGGGAACTAACAGCAGATTCATAGTGGAAAAATACGTTTTACTTTGTTTCTTTACAAAATAATTAATAGTGAAATTGTTCCTACTGGCAGTCACTCACATTCTACCATGGTTCACTTTTGCTTCCAGAAGTGAGTCAGCAGTACAATTTTTTTTACCTTACAGTTACATTCCCAAAAAGCTGCAGAAGTTTCCATGTGCCTGAGTTGCTGATGGTCATGTTCATTAAACCCCCTTTCCCCAGTTTCAAAGACTGTTTTTCTTTATTCACAGTAGGTCATTGCTTGATGGAGGTTCCAGTACCTGTGAGACTGGTGGCCAGCATCTCCCAGCTCATGATGATCTTTATCATTTTACTGGCGTTATACTAGTTTGTTGTATCATGTTCCTTGATCATTGCAGTATCTCTCTCCATGACTGAAGGGCAAGTTACAGAATACTTTAGGAGTTGAAATGATATGGCTAAACACTGGAGTTAATGTTCCGGGCTAAATCCCGCAGTGCTGCTTATATTGGTCTCTGAGAGAACATTGATATTGGTGTGACAGTCTTAATTTATGTGGAATATTTTCCAGACACGGTAGTGACATCTGTCCAGGGTCTTAAGCTGTGAAAATAGGTAAAGTGACCAAATTTCACATCCATGAAGAAAGGTAGGTATGCTAACTGAAGTATGTACCTGTACCTTGATGTTTTGTAGGTCACTGTCAGTGAAGCTACATTGAAGCAGTATCCCAAAAGAGAAGTGCCAGCACACTGGATCATGTGCTGAATTTCACTGTATTTGTTGTTCAAGAGAGGTGAATAAGGTATGGGAAAATGCTCTTTTGCCTACAGATTTTGTCCCTTAATAGGTCTTGAGTCAGTTGATTATCTTTATTGTCTGTCCTTTCTTGATAAATCGTAATTCTAATTGATTATATTAAGAAAGTGGAGCAAGAAACAGGAAATAGTGATGAAGCACACCATGTTTTCCTTAACCATGACTACTTTTCCTACATATTCACAGAAGAGATAATAAAATGACTGTAATGAAAACAATGCTGTCTTCAAATCAGTTCAAGTGGACATATTACTATGTATGCATTCCTTATGTTTTGTTAATCTATTCTTCAGTGAATAATGCTTCATTAATTTTTGAATGAGAAGTACAACTGTTTAATTATAAAAACACAGAAATTGCTTTCTGTGGGAGAACAACACTCCCTGCACCCTCGTGGGGGCTTAGCCCTTAAAACGTCTGACCTCTGCAAACTCCACTGTTGCACTATAGTAAGGGAATGTATTAAAAAAAAAAACGTTAGCGCAGTGCCTACTTGTTCAATACAAGTGCATGCATTTCCAGCAAACTGTGGTCAAAAGAAATGTCACACAAACTGCTCAGTGAAGAATGTGCAAGGTGTATGTATGCCTACCCTGTACTAATTGGCCTTTAAAAGAAAAGGGACCAGTTGTATATAGTGTACCCATAGTTGTTTCCTGGTTGAACTTCAACTCACCTCTGGTATTTTGTTTACCCAAAAAAAATAAATAAATAATAATAATTTTGGAAAAAATGGAGTAAGACAGGTGACCCCCCCATATTGCCTGTTTGAAAGGAAACAAACAGGAATCTGCTTTATTGTAGAGTTGGTCGTACTTCAAGAGGACAGATTCAAAGTTCTGCAGCAGAAATGATGGGTAGTGACTGCTGAATGTTATGAGATTGGTGATGCTCATGTGAGTGTTTCCTGACTGATAGCGTCATTCCGAGGAATGCTTCTTACTTGTCGGCATCTGATACAGAGAAAAAAAACAGAATAGTATACTTCATTCTGAGGAATGCTTCTCATTTTTGAACCACTAATGCTATTCTGTTTTTTTTCTGTTTATGATCTAGAATTGGAGCGTTTTGCTGATTGTTTACTTAATCTTACTTAATTGCCCTGGGATAGCCTTGCAATTTTCATTCCCATTGTTCTTTGAGGGAAGATGATACATTTCAGAATTTGTAAATAATCATAATAAACAACTCTCAGACTGATGACATTTTCTCAAAGAAGTTTAATTTTGGAATCGCTCATTCTGTTCTCTTTTAAATAATTACATCAGTTCTATTGTTTTGCATTGCTTTATGTAACAGAGATAAAGTGATTTAGTAAAATGCTGCAGGGAGGAAGAGCTTACAGATGAAAGACCTATTGCAGAACATTCTGCTTAAATGTTTGTTGTGTTCCTCTCTTTTACCCATTTCCTTCTTTTTCAGGGTGGTTACACTGCAGGCAGACATCTGTAAAAGCAGTGCCTATCTAAAAAGCATGGTGACACACTGTTTCATTTGCCAGATCATAATTTGTGAACTCTCAAATGTAACGTTCGGGTTGATCAAGGGAGCAGTGATTACTCCGGGAATGCAGAGAACCACACTGTCTCCTTACACAAAAGCCACTTTATGGGCAATGGCAGTATATCTGGGAGTTACACCAGAACTTTTAAGATAAAATATCCAGAAAGCAGCTTGCTTTATTAAGCACTTTTTTTGTTAGAAATATTAATTTGGTATATACAGTATTGGGTTGATGGTGCTGCGGTAGCGTTGTCGCCTCATAAACAAGACGTTGTCCCGTTCAATTCTCAGCTAGAGCATCTTCTGTGTGGAGGCATACGTGATTGGGGTGTGCCTTCATTGAAGGTTGTGCATCAGGGCTGGTAACCTGGTGCGTAAAAATCCGCTACCAATCATTAGCGGACCAGAGTTCCACTGTGGCGACCCCTAACCGGGAAAAGCTGAAAGACACACACACACACACACACACACGCGTACAGTATTGGGTTGACTGTTGTGAGGAAGAGGATTTTTTAGAGGAGATACTGGAAATAGAACAAGGGTATCCTGTACCTTCTCAGAATATCTTTGTGAGGTACTTTATTTGCTTTTATGCCTAACTAAAGAAAAAGTATGCACTTGTATGTGTTTGCACTATAGAGAAGTCCTTAAGGACATCAAGTGTTTAAGCTATATGGCTTCTGAATGTTCTTGACTTTTTCCCATTTAAGTCTTTATGGACACATTCAGCCCAATAAAGTCAAACCCCACTAGCTGTGGACATGCATTGTTTTGGCCTTCTTATGACTATGTCAGCACAGCATAAGTGGACTGTGTGGCTGTACTCCAGAAACACAGGGTCTTTATACTCAGCTGATGCCCATTACCATTAAGGCGTCTACAAAAATATCCCAGCTAACAACATTAGTTAAAGAGTAAAAAAGGTCACACACAGCTGAAACACTTGATGTCCTTAAGGCGTCATTTTACATATCCCATGGCTCTCTATTACAGGAGGTTTAAGATAACTGTAGTTTGGCTGTTTTTTCCTGTATATGTGTGTGTGTGTGTGTGTGTGTGTGTGTGTGTGTGTGTATATATATATATATGTATGTGTGTGTGTGTGTGTGTGTGTGTGTGTGTGTGTGTGTATATATATATATATATATATATATGTGTGTGTGTGTATATATATATATATATATATATATGTATGTGTGTGTATATATATATATATATATATATATATATATAGATAGATGTGCACAGTGCACAAGCATCTTCCTGCTTGCTTAGTGCTCAGTCCAGTATCTAGAATAGTTAGCACCTTTTTTTCCATCTTATGTTTAAAACCTGCAATCTTTGGGCGGAGGATACCGTTCACTTGAAAGCCTTCTGTATATTTTTGTATTGTCTAATATAATTGCATGCAGTCTATACTGCATTTACTTTACTAATCTGAACAACTAAGCTCTGGACTATATGTAAGGTCAGCCTTGATAGTTTCACCTCTACTGCCATTCGTTTAGGACTAGATTTCCTAAGACAATATATTAACTGCCTTATGCTCAAAGGCAATTAACTTATTCTCAGAGCTAGTAATTTCATCTGTGAGAGGTGCAAATAATTAATCTGGTGGCTTCCCTATAGGGTTCCTGGACTAAATGACATGTGTTCTATCAGTTTGTTTGTGTCTTTTGGCTTTTCCCGGTTAGGGGTCACCACAGCGGAACTCCGGTCTGCTAATGATTGGTAGTGAATTTTTACTTACCGGGTTACCAGCCCTGACGCACAACCTTCAACTAAGGCACGCCCCATTCACATATGCCTCCACACAGAAGACGCTCTAGCTGAGAATCGAAGGGGACAACGTCTTGTTATGAGGCGAAAACGCTACCGCAGCATCAGTTGTGTCTTGAAAAATAAAAATTTGAGTTAATAATTACAGTATGTTTGCTAAAGCATTTCATGTAAATTCTGTAATGTAGTAAGACGGGGCACAAATTTTGGGGCAATTGATAAATGTTTATTAGTAAATGTTGGTGTCTGTACACCTGTTATCTTAAGGATCTATAAATTCAGTAATAACGTATTATATAACTTTTTATAGTGGTACGTTCAACCATTGTTTGTATATGTTGAAATTTACAACATATTTTATATGTCTTGTTGGATATTAGTAGTATATCGGAGTGAAAATGCTTTATTGGTTGCTACTTCCCTTGGTTTTAATGTTGTAGCATTTTAAATTGCTTATAGCTTTAAGTTACATTGTTGCTGCATGGGTGGGATATTAAATATGTCACTCTATTTGTGTTTTAAATTAAGTCAGATTTAATGGTATTTACTTCTGAAGAAATTTGCTTCAGTGCAAACAAAAAGCGCTTCAAGTAAAGTTTTGAAAGACAGTAAATTTTATCGGAAAGACCTGCTCTTGTGTTGTTTTTGTCGTTTATTAGTTTCACCTCTACTGCCATTCATTTAGGACTAGATTTCCTAAGACAATATATTAACTGCCTTATGCTCAAAGGCAATTAACTTATTCTCAGAGCTAGTAATTTCATGTGTGAGAGGTGCAAATAATTAATCTGGTGGCTTCCCTGTCACCTAAAAAGTTGTCCTGAGAGCTTTGTACACCTCCACCACAATCCTGCACTAATTATACCCAAATGATGTATGCCGTGGATGTATAAAATCACTCCCAAGCCCTCCTAGAAATAAGAAGATTAAGTCTTGACAAAATTCACGCCACTCATCCATACCTACCATAAAGAATCATCTGATCAAAAATAAACTCTAATCTTCCACTCTGAACTACACCGTAGCACCAGAAATGTTTTAGTGATAGGTGACTCTGTTAGGGACACTGATTCAGGCAGGGCCCTTTGGCTCAAAGAACTGAAGACTGCGAGTGATGGCACTGTTTTTTTAGCTTCACAGAAATTTTGTAAGTGTAAAACTAGTGCAGTCTAACATAGGGATCCAGAACATCTTGGGAAAATATCCAGTTCCAGAGAACAAAGAAGATGCGGAAACCTTGTTGTAGTTTTCCTTTAGATTCCTCTCCTCATAAAACTACTGCTGTGATAAGTACCCTTCTCAGTACTTCTTTCCCTGTCTTTTTGACAGTAGAGATTTTAGCCAAAAGATTGGATCTTAGTTGAGGAAGTCGAGAGGGGATGGGAGGGCATGTTAAATTTTCTTTTGACCATTTGCAGATGATTGTATTTTGATTACAGGTAGAACAGAGGGGGGGGGCTGTGAATGAAGAAATTTAGTGGAGAATCAGGAGTCAGGATTGGAGTTCAGTAATTAAGAAATGGTAATGGTGACAATGCGGAAAGGAACAAGAAGGGGAGTGTAGGAGGCTGTTTTTGTAATTCAGCAGGCAAAGCCCTGTATTGCAATCAAATCTCCAGAATGTGGAAGCTCCTTCTCTGCAAACCAAAGATTCTTTGACCTTTCTTCATTCAAAGCACAACTGAAAAGTCTACCAAGTGGACTCAGGGCTATATTCTTGTAACACACTAGGATAATCTGTACACCCCCTTATTGTTACTTTCCCTCTCTGATCATCTATTCTGGCAATAGGTAAGATCATTGGAATAATCAAAACAGTCTCCTGTGTAAATTGTACATAAGCAAAATATTTTGTAAGTAATGCTATCCAATATGCTTTTCCAATACTCACTCATTCTACCTCTACTGGAATTAACTATACTCACTTTAAATAAACTTTCTAACACTTATACATACTTTTGACATAACTACTGTTATTTGGAAACTGGTTTCACTTGTATATTGCTCTGCTCCCCATCTGTATTCTGTTTTACTGAATAGGTACATTTAAGTAAAATGCACAAGTTAGCATCAGTGAGTGTCACAGATTTGTGTACTTGGCTTATGATTCTGTTTCGTATACTATTTCATGTTTCTGTTTCATGTATTATTGTAACTTTGGTGCTTTATCTTCAGGCTTTTACTGAAAAAGGGTTTAATGCACATTCAGACTTTCCAGGTAAACAAATGAAAATAAGTTATATCACACCACATAGAAAGAATAAAACTTTATTTTTATGTAGCATTGCATGTTCATTTTCGTCCTGAAGTCACAGCATTGTGCATCTGTATATTTGATTAATGTTTTGTTAGCATATGGGAAAAAGTGTTAGGGTGAGAAAATATTTACATTGTGTGGTATGACTGTGAACAGATAAATAGTCTTGACAGAATTTTAAAGGGTTGAAATACTGACGGGGGAAGTGAATAGGGTTTCAATTGTAGAAAGGGAATTATCTGATCATCCTCTGGTAAGGAGGATGGAAGTAGGGAAATGAGAGTGAAGATGGAACTTAAAGAAGTAGGAAGAGCTGGCTAATACAGTGGCTGAAGGCTATGGTTTAGCAAGTATAGAAGGTAGACTAAGGGACAGATAATAGCTCAAATGCGGGTACATACCATGTAATAGACTAGGTGGGGTAGCATAAGGACTTAGAGAAGGAACTGATAAGATTGTAGATGGGAAATTGTGTTAACAGGAGAGGGTGAGAAACCAAATAGCAGATTTCTGGGAAAATGTAAGGGGAAGATGGGCAGGTACCATAAAGTTTGGGGAGGAAAGGTGCTAAGTGTTGGAGGTTAACTTGCTAGTGTATCATATCAGTTGAAAGATCAGTGGTAGCAGTTATGAATGAAAGCTTTGAAAGGTGATCAAGATGAGGCAGCTGATAAGGTGATATTTAAGGGGTGTTTGGAGTATTATACGATACTTGTTGGCAGATTGGTGAGGGCAGGAGGAGGTATAGGGTGCAGCTCAAAGGATGTTGAACAAAACCAAAAAGTAATGGTAAGGTTATTGGGCATATGAAAGTATGAAAGGAAGGGAGGCCAGATTGGCTTCTTGCGGAAGGTTAATTTAAAATTAGGAGACAGTTTAGCAGAGGTATTTAATGGAATATTGGAGGGAAGTAGATTAAGGGAGAAAGAGGTTTGACAGGCCTGCTTATTTTAGGCCCTATTTACAAGGAATTTACAAATTAATCAGGGCTCTAGCACCTCAGGATGAAGAGGAAATAAGTGGAGCTGAAAAATGAATGGCAGCACCTCAGAACAGCATGTGTGAGGACTACTGAACAGATATGTGGCTGAGCCAGGTACAGAAATAAAGTTCATAAGGAAAGCTAGTGCTGGAATTTAGAAGTCCAGGAAGTCATCAAAAGAAAAAAGTGCAGCAAAAAGTGGGAGATAAAAAAGTCAGACCAGGCTAAGAAGGAATAATGGTTGGCTAACAGAGAGGTTAAGAGAGAAGATGCTATAGCAAAAAACAAGGCATCA
Organism: Protopterus annectens; assembly: GCF_019279795.1. Taxonomy (NCBI): domain Eukaryota; kingdom Metazoa; phylum Chordata; order Ceratodontiformes; family Protopteridae; genus Protopterus; species Protopterus annectens. The sequence goes on along the minus strand of NC_056733.1, from coordinate 1,481,947,320 downwards.
GAGACACTCTACCAGCATCTGGAAAGTGACTCTGTAGATGGCACAAAGAAACTCTATCAGATTGCAAGGCAAAGATAGAAACATAAAGAAGATAGATACCTTTCATAAGGAATGCCAGTAATATCCTGCTCACCAATCCATAGATAGTCAGAGGCAGATAGAAGGAGTACTTTCAACATTTTCTGAATGAAGAAAACACAGACGTTGTACTGCTACAGGCACAGCCTACAATGAAAGAAGAGGAGGAGCCCATCTTAGAAGAAGAAGTTAAAATAGCACGAAGGCAAATGAAGTCAGGGAAAACAGCAGACTCAGTTGAGGTCACAGCAGAGATGATCAAGATGTTGGGTGAGATAGGGGCGAGGTGGCTTCTGAGGTTGCTCATAGCAGTATGGAGAGAGAAGGACATATCTCAGTTTACTGGAGAATAAGCACAAGAACAAAGGGGATATCTACAACTAGGGTAGTACAGAGAAATATCAAATTCCTATCGCACTGCATGAAAGTTCTTGAGAGGGTGATTAATAAATGAATATGCAGAGTAGTAGAAGGTAAGATGGAAGATGAGCAGTTTGAATTCAGATCAGGATGAAGCAAAAATGACCCATCGTTTGCAGTGAGAAAGCAGATAGTTGAGAAGGTAGAGATGAGGAAAGAGTCCACCTGGCATTCCTAGATTTGGAGAAAGCATTTGACAACGTCCCAAGAAAGAAGACTTGGGCAGTCCTGTAGTGGTTCACAGTCATAGAAACATTGATAGAATTAATGCAGGCTATGTACAGGGACCCAGTGACTCAAGTACAAACAGTGTTCGGTCTCACAGAGGCGTTCCTATTGGGAGTGGTTGTGCATCAGGGTTCAGCTCTGAGCCCACTGCTGTTCATATTAGTGATGCACTACCTCAGCAAACAGTTTGTAGGAGACAGATCAGCAATGTTGCTGTATGCAGATGATGTGGCATTACTAGCAGTATTTGAGTAAAAACTTCAGCAAAGGATAGGGGAATAGAATGCAAAACTGAAGGCACATAGGATGAAATTGAGTACAGATCAGATAGTGGTAATGGCAACAAATGGGGGGAAATCAGAAGAAGCTGAACATTGAGAAAGAAGGGAAACTAGTGGAACAGGTTAACAGCTTCAAGTTTCTGGGAGGGGTAGTTGAGTAGAAGGCAAGTCTGAATGAGGAGGTCAAAGCTAGAATCAGAGGGCTTGCAGCCAACTGGCACAGTGTGTCAAGTGTAGTGTATGGCAGAAGGACACCAACAAAGAAGCTGAAAAGCAAGGTGTACAAAAATGAGGGAATGAACAGTTTAGCTTAAAATAATCTCTGATACCATTTTAGGTATGAAAGTAGGATTAGTTCTCAAAGAACCCCTGTCCCTGTGGAAAATGAGGTAGGGTTGACTCACCATTAGAGCCTGCAACTCAGATACTCTTCTTGCAGAGGTCAGAGCAATCAGCAAAACTGTTTTCTGTATTAAGAACTTCGTCAGCCAGGTTAGCTGGTTCAAATGGAGCAAGTGCTGTAGCTTCTCTAACACAAAATTAAGATCCCAATGAGGTGCCACTGGTTTACTTGGAGGCCTCTTGTACAAAACGCCTTTTAATAATATTTTGACATGAGACTGCATTGAAAGAGGAGGAGGATTAATGGGCTGGCATGCTGAAATGGCTGATATATGAACCTTGACAGAAGTTGCTAGGTTGTAGACATGGAGGTCATTTCAAGCATAGCAGTTTCATCCCATTGAATACCATAGATACTTTAGTCAATACCCAGGATTGTATTTATTAATGACTGCCCATGTCCAGGAGGGTTGTGGGCACTATCCCAGGTAACAATTTACAGTGCTCCATTCACTCGTGCAGGCTCCTTTTGAACAGTGTCATAGAAATGCTCTGCTTCTCATAAATTGGCAGCCTATTCCAAAGATGCTGGGAGACAAATATGTCCCTCCAGCATATCCTATTCAAGTCGCAGGCCATATTTAGATAGCTCTAATCCTGTTTGATTTACGGTTGTGCAGCAAATTCATTAGATTTGGGTTGGAGATTGCTCTGTAAGCCAGGCATAAGTCTCCCCTAAGAAGTGTATATGATACTAAATATAGTGACTGGGATTTTAGTTGGTCTGTGTAAGGCATGTGCTGGAGTTTCTTGATCTTCTTAGTTAGAAACCTCTGAGGTCTCTGCATTTGCTGCAGGTGCTTTGTATGGTACATGCCGAAAGGGGTGTTATACTCAATTATGGGCCTGATTAGTGACAAGTATGGGGTGTTATACTCAATTATGGGCCTGATTAGTGACACGTATAGAGGAGTTATAACCTCCTTTGCTCTAGAGGTGATGCCTTTGCTAATCAAGTGTGCTAAGTAGAAAGCTTTCCTTACTACAGTAAGCACATGGTTGTCAAAGTTAAGGTGGCAGACTATTTGTGATGCCAGATCTCTTACCACTTCATAGGTGCATAGGGTATTGTTAATTTGATTGTGTGAAGAGGCATTGTTTTTACCAAAGGAAATGATGATGCATTTCTTTGCATTCAAGTTTGAGACTGTGACTAAGACTCGAGTCACTGGTCTGTGTATGACCTTTGTGAAGTATACTGACATAATTTGGGGATTCAGTAGTTGCACCCAGTTTGCAGTTGTCCGCAGTCTTGGTCAGCCACAGCCCCTTAGTTTTTGGCTGAACTTCTGAGAAGTATATACCAAACAGTAGGGGGCCAGCACTGACGCTTGTGGCACCCCACTGGTGACAGGTCTGCTGCTGGACGTATCACTCACCTTGATAGTGTGTGACTGGTTTATGAGCCAGTTGGCAACCCGTCTTACAGAAAAGGGGTTTACATTCAGTTTACAAGGTTTATCAGTAATGCCTGAGTGTGGGATTGTGTCAAAGGTCTTTGTCAAGTCAAGGTATGCTATGTGCACAGATTTGCCATCGTCACATGCCCTGGTCACATATTCAAAGAAATCCACCACGTTTAATAAGCAGGATCTGCCCTTGACAAAGCCGAATTTGGTCAGATCCATGGTTTGGAAGTCGCCTATGTCTTTATTCATGAGGTCCATGATGATACGCTCCATGGCTTTACAGATGAGGCTGGTCAGACTTATCGGTCTGTAATTCCCTGGGTCTGTTGCTGAGCCACCTTTGTGGAGGGTAATAACTGTTGCTGTTGTCGATTCCGGAGGAACAAAGCCAGTAGTTAGGCTGTGATTGAATAGGGTACTTAGTGGTGGTGATAGTTCATGTTTTAGTTTGTTTAGAAAACAGCCTGGGATATGGAGGCTGTGTTTTTTGCCTTAGACAAAGCTTTAATGACCTGCTCTTCAGATATGTAGAGGGGGAGTTTGGGGAAAGGTTTGTGATAAGTTTGTAGGGGATAAGGAAGAGAAATTTTTGCCAAATCTGTCTGCTAGCAGGTTTGCCATCTCTGCAGGATCAGTATGTGTGATACTGTTAGTCACTAGTTCAGCACATGCTTGGGTCCTACCTTTTAAGCTACATCCGTAGCTGTAAAAGGCCTTATGATTATCCCTGGCTGTGACTGCTAAGTTTTTCTCAAAGTTACCCTTAGAGGATTTGACATGTCTTATTTGCCTGTTGAGGTTGAGGATGGTGCTTTCCATTGTTGTGGCCTCACCTTAGTTTTCTTAGACAAACTTTTTGTGTTTGTTGTAAAGTTTGTTGATGCTGAATGTCCACCAGAATGGCTTTTTTTTACTTGGGGCTCTGGATTGTATTCTCTATGGAACAGCTGAGTCTGTACACTTAAACAAGTGATTGTACAGGGCATTAGTGTAAGCTTTTGTGTAGTTAACACTTCCAGCTGGGGCTTGGACTTGGATTACATTTATACCTTCCCCTAGGAGGATATGGTTTGCTTTGGTGAAGTTTATAAGTCTGACTTCACCCTTTGTGAGTTCTGGTGCTGGTGAAAGTTTAAAGGTGACTGATTTATGGTCAGATTTAACTAATGAGTGTCTGACAGCTGCGGTGTTGCAGCTGTTTGTCATGTTAGTGACGAGAACCAGATCTAGTGTGTTTGCTGCTCTTGTTGGGGTTTGAAAAGTTTGTTCCATAGCATTTGAATTAACAAAGTAAAGGAACTTTTGCGCTAGTGAGTTGGGGCTAGAGTAGGTTTTCCAGTTGATGGTGGGATAATTGAAATCCTCCATGAGCAGAGTATTTGGCAGTATTTGGATTGACTCCAGTCTGGTCAAGGCCTCGTGCTCATCATGATCAATGGAGGGGGATCTATAACTAGCTATGACTTGAACGGGGCTCTTACCCACAGTATTCTGAACATGTAGTTGTCCAGTCTAAGTAGTTGGGAGGTGAATTTATCTCTAATATAAATAGAAACACTGCTTCCTTTGGTTCTCACATGTTCATTTTCTGGTCTGAATGTGTGAAAGACATTGTAGCCTTCCAAGGCTGGGGTATTCTCTGAGGTCTTGAACCAGGTTTCTCTGACTGCACAGACGTATACTTCTTCCAGTATAGAAGTGCTTCCAGGGAGTGCAGTTTTTAGTTTAAACTCCTAACCTTTAGCAGCATAACCCTTATTTTGTTATGGTTGGCAGTTTTCACATCAGCAATTTTGCTTGGGAGATGTTGCGTAAAAAAGGCAATATGAGGAAAGCAAGTGCCTTTTCCGGCAGCCAAATGCCTAGTGGTGCCCGATGAAAACTCTCTCTGTCAAAGCAGCAAGATTTGTTGACCATGTCTTCCCAGGCTGATAGACACTGTGTCCTCTTTGAATGACACCAAAAACTAAGCCAGTTATTGAAATTGATTATTTTTTTGTTTATACTGTGGCATCATTTTAGGAGAAGGAAACTTGCTGCTCAAAGCTAGGGACATACCTGCCTGGGACACACACTCGAAGAGCTCAATCATGTCTCTCTTCATATAGTCCAGTGAGGTACATCTCAGGTCGTTCACTCCAACATGAGCTATGACAGTCATAATGGTACCTGTTGGTGAATACCTGAGTGCATGCATGATCTGATGAATCCTGGCACCAGACGGGTAGCAGACTGTGACTTTCTTCTTATCTAACCTGGTGAGTGGGACATCCGTGTGTTTCACTATGGAGTCTTCAATAATGAGAAAATTAGTTTTTTGTGTACCTTCGTTGAAGGTTGGGCATTGAGCTGGCAACTCAGCACTGTGAAAATCTACTGCCAATCATTAGCAGAGTTCCACTGTGGTGACCCCTAACTGGGAAAAAGCCGAACAACGACGACGACACCTAAAGAGATTGGTAGGTGAGACACTGGTGTTGCCGTGTACCTTGGGTGCTGTGAGAATAGTTTGTTGTAGCAGTCTTTTGTTTTGGAGGTCTCTGGTGTTTCAGTAAGTTTTTTGAGAGAATCTCTGCATATGTTGATTTATGTGTTGGATGCATGCTGTGTGTATGAGTAGAGGTGGATGAGTTGACAACCTTATCAGTGTTACTGTTTTGAGTGCGAGAGAGCAGGGATTCAAGATTCTTAGTGTAGGTACATCTCTCGTGCTCTGTACTTGAGTGAGTTATTAGTAGAGGGTTTTCAGTGTACATGAGGCAGTTGCTACACTTTCTGAGGAGATCCAAGTCAACAAAGCTGGCAGGAGAAAGAAGGGTAGTCCAACTGTCCATAATGCTAGATTTGAAGAACTATTAACACAAAGAGGGTGCTTTAAGTATTGATTTAGGAGGTGTTCTGCAGCTGGGTATTTCTGATGGGGTATTTGGCTGGTGGTTTAATAGATTACAGCTCACTAGCAATACTTCTTAGACCTGAAATGTACTAAGTGTGAGGACTACACTAACGTACGGGTCTATATTATAAAATCGAAGACTACGTCGACTCACCTTTAGTTGACACGGAGATCTCGAACCTGCAGTTCATCGAACAGACAAATCACAGAAATCAGTAGGCCAACAACGAACACCACAAAAAAATAAACACTTTTAAGTGGGGGGGGGGCTTTGCCCACCACACACCCTCAACGTGGGGGGCTGTGCCCTCCCACCCCTCTAACTAAATATCCTACCTCCGAGATCGCACTGCAGTCGGGGAAAGGGCAGATATAACGGAACGGCCAACCAATTTCTTTCCCTTTGAAAGAAATCGATGATTTGGCCATTCAATGAACTGCAGCTTCGACATTTCCGTTTCGACTAAAGGTGAGTCAACATTTTCAGTTTTCGAACATATGATATAGACCCTAATGTATTACAGCTATATCTAAGGGAAAAATTGTCAAAATGATTTGTCCAGCTATGGCACACAATTGCGTGGTGCTATGTGATGTGCAAATAAGCAGAAACCCATTCAAAAGTGGGGCTTAAATACCAGAAGGTAAAAGCTTAAAAAAAACTCAAAAGAACCAATGAAGGTGCTTATTCCAAACCCTAGACCAGTCTCCCTTCACCAGACAGATTCCAGTCAGTGCACGTATCTCACAAGGGTGTAGATGGGCCCCTTCCAATCAAAGATGGCTTGGAAAATGTGCACAGAATACAGCCACTACAAACAGAGCCAGGTGCAGCAAACCTGTATATGGACTATGCTACAGTTACTAGCTACACTAATTTAGGAGGGAAACACTAAAAAATGTTTTAAACAGCAGAGAGACACATGTTTTAAACAGCAGAAAAAATAGCAAAGAGATACTAAGGAATGCTTTAAACAGCAAATATATCAGATATTTAAAACACTGCTTGGTGGGAAAACAGAACAGATGCTTTGCTAACAGTGAAAGTAGTAACAATTACTTTGTAAACAGTAAAATAGCAAAAAAAAAAAAACTTTGCAACAGTGAAAATAGCAACAAAATATATTTTAACAGGCACAGTAAGGCAGACAAATGCAGTACAACAGTGCAGTTTAGTGTGCAGTATTTAAATACAGAATTAAATAGAGCACAATAAAAAGTGCAGTAAATAGTATAATCAAGCAAAAAAAAAAAAAGAAAACGCAGACAACTTATGGTATTTAAGAAGCTCAGAAGAATCTTTTCGTCTAGTATCTCAGCTCAGAGTTGTGACTGGTAGCCCATCTCAGTTCAGCTTGGTTCAAACAAAAATAAGAAAGGCCAATGGATGGTAGCTCACACAAATATTGCAAAACGAGAGAATAACTAGCCCTGTATTGGTGCTGATTATGTTGTTGATACCAGTTAGAAAATATTTTCCATTTGCTAATATATTGTTTTCTAGTAGCAGGCTTTCTTGCAGACATTGGTATCTGCTACACATCCTCAGTAAACAGGTACCTAAAAGGAATTAAGATCCTGTCATCCAGGCAGCCTGTTGGAAGTTGATTGATGTTGAGATGTATGACACACCCATGTTCTTGTGTGATTAGATGCAGTTTGTGAGGAAGCTTTTGGTAATTGTCCCGGGCATTTTATAAAAGAAGGGAGAACCATGGTTGCCTGGGTCAGAAGGGAGTCAGCACAGTGATCTTGGGAAATTCCTTCAGAATCTTCAGAAGTATCCTGAATATCAGTGGGAAGGGTGGAAAAGTGTACATGAACATTCATGTCCAAGGAAGAAAAAAGTAATCTGTCTTCCAGGTCTTCCTGCATGAAGACCTGGAACAGAATCTTGCAATTGAGTGCTCAGAGAGTAGGCAAAGCGGTCTACATGAGGAACTCCCCTCAGATGAGATCAGAAGACCTCTGATCTAGTTTCCATTTGTGAGGGTCTGGCCTGTTCCTGCTCAGCTTGTATGCCACCCAGTTTTACTCTGAAGGAATGTAGGATTTCTGTAGAATGAGCTTATGGTGTGATGCTATATTCCAAGCTGTAATGATTAGTCTGTAAAGGGGGTATTACCTGGTTCCCACCTGCTTGTTAACGTACCAAATGATTGTGGTATTTTGTGTAACAACTTGGAGAGATACCGGGGGAGGGGACGAAAGATGATTCAGAAAGTTAAGTGCCTCGATCAGGGTATGCATCTCTTTGATATTTATGGCTTTGTGTCTCTCCTTGGTGTCCTACACACCCTGCTGTTTTATCCCTCCTGAAACTGCTCCTGAAGCAAAGTCAGATGTGTCTGTGTTGACTGACCCCTTAGAGACAATGAGGGAGAAGGGGAGACCTGAAATTAAGGCAATCTGTTGTCTTCATCAAATGGTTTGTCTTCTGACAGTCTCTAACACTGGGATTTGAAAAGACAAAGGGTGCTGGTACTGGGCCAAAGAGACTTCAGACACTACTGTATCTTTCTCATTTGGAGTCTTGCTAGGAGTATCATGAAAATCAAAGATGCCACAAGACCAAAATTCTGCAGTATTCCCTCAGAGTGACAGAAGTTTGAGTGGAAAACCTTAGAAATACATGTAGACTTGGATCTTTTTTTTCCTGTGGAAGAAAGCTCTCTAAACTGAGGTATTTAGTTGACATTCGAGGAACGCAGTCCTGTGTGAAGGAGTCAAGAAAGACACTTGATTGTTCTCTTGGAGATCGCTTACCCAAGAGAGAGATTTCTGACACTTTGAAAAAGATTCTGCAGAGAACAGCTAGTCATCTAAATTTGGAAAATGTGGATACCCTGTAGCCTGCAGTGAGCTATAATTGGATCTAGACATTCATAGGGTTCAGAGGTTGGTACTAGGCTATCAGCCCTAGGGCCTATACAAGCCTAGCCATAACAATTCCCTGGCTATTTCTTCCCACACTATTTACTTCCCTGGACCCCTGTCTAGCAGGGTGACTGATGTGATCCCCGGGGTGAATTTCTTTTCTCCCATCCAATCGTCAAGGTTCCTTTTGAAGAGGGCCAAAGAGGCACTCTGCTTGACATGTATGGGCAATCTATTCCAGAGTCTGGGGAGTCTCTGGGTCAGGAACCTATCTCTCCAGCATGTTTTGTTTGTTGTGATGACAAGGTTTAGATCCCTGGAGCATGTGACTCTGAGGGATTGGGATTTCTTTAAGTGTAGCATGTCCAACAGCTCTGGGTTTGACATGGCCTTGTATGTTAAGCAGAGATCGCCTCTGAGTAGACGATATGCGACAGAGTATAGCTGGAGTTTTTTAAGGCGGTCAGCGTAGGGCATCTGCTTTAGGCCTGTGATTCTTTTAGTGAGGTATTTCTGCAGCCTTTCCAGTTGTTGCAGATGTCTTGAGAGGTACATACCAAACGGGGCGTTGTATTCTATAATGGGTCTAATGAGGGATGAGTACAGTGGGACAATGACTTCCTTTTTCCTGGATGAAAGCCCTTCGTGATGAGGTGTGCCACATAGAAGGATTTCCTGACTGTTGTGGCGATGTGGTTATCGAAGTTGAGACCATTGTCCACCTGTGTCCCTAAGTCTCTTATCACACTTTCAGTGTTTAGTGTACTGCCACCTAGATGGTAATTCACGGGTACATGTTTTTTCCCAAAGGGGATAACTATACATTTCTTGGCATTGAGCTTGAGCCCATGGCTCTGGCACCAAGTATCTGTTTCTGTAAGGCTCTTTTGTAGAGTATCCACATCATTTGGGGATTCAATAATGGCTCCCAGTTTGCAGTCATCTGCAAACTTTGTTATCCAGAGTCCCTTAGTGTTGGGCTATACTTCAGAGAAGTAGATGCCAAACAAGAGCGGTCCCAGGAATGAACCCTGAGGTACTCCACTTGTCACTTGTCTGGAGCTGGATTTGGAGTTTGCTACTTTTACAGTGTGGGTTCTATCAGTAAGCCAGTTAGCAACCCATTGGGTGACGTAGGGATTAATGCCCAGTTTAGTAAGTTTATCTATGATTCCAGAGTGGGGGATGGTTTCAAAGGCCTTGGCAAGGTCTAGATAGGCTGTGTGGACCACCTTACCCTTGTCCATGGCTCTGGAGACTGGTTCGAAGAAGTCAGTCAGGTTCAGGAGACAAGATCGTCCCTTCACAAACCCAAACTGGGTGGGGTCCAGTGTTTGAAGATTGCCAATGTCTTTGTTTATAAGTTCCGTGATAATACGCTCCATGGCCTTGCAGATAAGCCTTGTCAGACTGATGGGACGGTAGTTTCCGGGATCCAAGGTGGCTCCCCCCTTGTGGAGTGGGATAACTGTAGCTCTGCGCCACTCAGTGGGCATGAAACCTGAGGTGAGGCTATGATTAAACATGACACTTAGGTGAGGTGCCAGTTCATATTGTAGTTCATGTAGTACACAGCCCAGGATGTCATCTGGTCCCATGGATGCTGTATTCCTAGCTTTGGAGAGTGCGTTTTTTACCTGTGTGGCCGTTACCGGAATTTGGCAATCTTCCAGTATTGAGATGGGCCATTTAGTGGGTGAAAGGGGAGTTAAATTTGCACTGACTCGATCTGCCAGGATATTGGCAATATCCTTTGGATTAGTATATTTAATGCCATTCTGTTTTAGGTCAGAGCATATCTGAGCATTGCCATTTAGATTCTTGGCATAGTTATAGAATGCCTTGTGGTTGTCTTTGGAATCTTTGGCAATTTTATTTTCGTAACTAGCTTTGGAGGATTTTATGAGGGATCTCAGTTTCTTACTGAGGCTGGTAAGAAAGTTTTTTGCATCCTGGGATTTTCCTCTTTTCTGCAACAGTTTCTTCCTTTTGTTGTAAAATTTGTTTATGGCAGGGGACCACCAGATTGGCTTCCTTTTTTTGGAGGAGAGCATCTTGGTTCTATTTGGGATGGCACGATTCATGCATGAGCGGATGTGCTTGTACAGTGCCTTAGTGTAGGATTCAGCAGTTGAACTTTCAGTTCCCGTCTGCATGGGTGTCATGTAGTTTGTCACTTCTAACTTGAGTAGCATGACGTTGGCTTTGGAGAAGTTTTTTATGGAGGTTTCCTTACTGGGGGGTGGGTGGGATGTGGATGTTAAGGGTGATTAGCTTATGGTCAGACCTGACTAACGAGGAGGTGACCATAGGTGTGGAGCATTGATTTCCCATGTTGGTAATGACCAGGTCTAGGATATTGGAGCCCCTGGTGGGACTATGGATTAGTTGATCCAGGGCATTGGAATTTATTAATTCCAAGAACCGTTGGGCAAAGGTGTTGGTACGAGTAGTTTTCCCAGTTAATGGCAGGGTAGTTAAAATCACCCAGTATTAGGGTGTTTGGTTCTATCTTAATATTTTCCAGTATGTTTAGAAAGGTGTAGTGGGAATCTTGGGGTATGGTGGGGGATCTGTAGCAAGCTACAATTTGGATTGGAGTCTTACCTAGTGTTAGTTGCACCTGGAGAATTTCAGACGCATTGTGTTGGGCAACTAGCCTGGTGGTGTGAATATCCTTGGTGAATATTGACACTCCTTCACTTTTAGTGTTTCGGTCCTGTTTTGGTGGCCGAAAAGTGTGGTAAGAGTTGTAGCCTGGTATTGCAGGGGTGCTCTCTGGAGCCTTGAACCAGGTCTCAGTTACTGCACATATATCGATGTTCTCCATTTTTAGGAGTGCCTCGAGAGAGTGCATTTTGAGGTTTAGACTTCTAGCATTACCTTCAGATTTTGCATGCTTGTAGCTGTTACAGTGGTGGTTTTGTCCTTTGAACTTTGCCTAAAAAAGGCACTATAGGGGTGGCATGAGCCTTAGCCAGTAACCTGAAACCCAGGGGCGACAGGTGCAGACCATCTCTGGCAAAGCATCGTGGTCTGTCAATCATGTCATTTCAGGCAGACAGATACTGGATCTCCTTTGAATGACACCAGAAGCTTAGCCAATTGTTGAAATCAATCATTTTGTCCTTATATTGTGGTATCATTCTGGGCGAAGGCAGGATGCTACTCAGGGCTAGGGTCATACCTGCCTGGGCCACATGATCCAAGAGCTCTTCCATGTCTCTTTTCATGTAGTCCAGGAGGTACGTCTCAAGTAATTCACTCCAACATGGACAGTGACAGAGTCATATTTGTACATGTTGTGGAGTGACTTGAGTGCATGCGTTATGTGGCGGATCCTGGCACCCAACAGGCAGCTGACTGTAATTTTCTCCTTGTTCAACCTGGTGAGAGGGACATCAGTGTGCCGGACTATAGAGTCACCTATGACTAAAGTGTTAGGTACATTGTCTTGCCTTAGGGGCTGTTGCTGGGTGGCACACTGGTGTTGTGAACTATGCGACACTTTGGTTGTGATTGGTGTTTGTTTGAGTTTCAGCTTCAGAGGTCCTTGTTGCTTGGGCAGGTTACAGTTAAGGGCCTCTGCATATGTGGATTTAGTGTTGCTATATGTGAGTGTTCACTCTGTGAACACTCTCGGTGTAGTGGATAATCCAAAAGGTAAGGCATAGAACTGATATGTGATCCAGGCATTCAAAACCTTAAGAAGCATCTGACGACTGAATGAATAGAGATGTGATGATAAGCATCTTTTAAGGCTAGTCTTACAAAGACCCATAAAATAGGAAGAAGACATAAAAGGTTGTGAAGTGACATAATTTTGATTTTGGGCACTATCACAAACAGCTTTAGGAAAGAAAGATCCAGAACTGCTCTCCAAGCATTTTCTTTCTTTCTTTGGCATTTAGAATATCCTTGAATGAAAAACCTTCCCCACCTGGGAAGGATGAACTAGTTCTATCATTTCCTGGAACAACATGAGATGAATAACCATTGAAAACAAGAGCATCTTACCTGAAGAATAAAGAATGATGCCCTGGAAAGGAGGAATTTCCTCTCTGCCATGTGTAACTTGAATGATCTTCAGAACCCGTTTTTCTAAAACTGTTTGTTGCCAGACAAAAAATGGAGAGAGAGAGTTTTTTTGTAAAAAAAAAAAAAAGGGGGGGGGGCCAGTGTGCATGTGTGTGTGTGTGTGGGGGGGGGGGGTCTCTTGAATAGTGATTCAGACTTCTTGGACTATCCTTGGTTTTGGGAGGTTTGAGACTTGTTTTTGGAACCCCCTAGTTCTTTTTTCTTAAATGTCTGTTTACATTGAATTTTGTTGGGACTTTTTTTTTAACCAAAATTAGATCAGGAGTTAGAGAATCCCTTAGAAAATTTGGGAAAGGAGTGCTGAAAATCCTTGGAGATTCCTTGGATCAACTTGCACCTTTCATCAAACCTTTTGATCACCTCTACAGTAGAGAGGCCAAAAACTTAATCTCTACCCAAAGGGGAATTAAAATTATTTTTAACATCATCTGAGAATGCAGCCATGCATACCTTTTCTAAACAGTACCAGTGGCCCTAGCCCTGGAGGAAGTATTAACAGAGTTATAGGAACACTGTAAGCAATGAGTATTGACCTGTGCAATAGAAAAACACTAAATTATTTAAAGCTGAATTTTTTCCTCACAAAAATTGCAGATAAACATTTCTCCTACTTTCACATATGTGTGAGATGCAGCTACACAGCCAAACTGGAGGCTAAGCTCTCTCAACCCACGACTGGATCAACCAGTCACAAGGAGAAGGGCAACACTAGCACCACATTACCAGACTCACATAGACCAGCCATAGCTGCACCAGAAAACAACTCTCAGAAACACGCAAAAACATACTCGGAGGCTCTAAATAAAAACCTGCCTAAACAACAGAGACCTCCTAAGCATACACCCAAGCAACCCCCACCCCACAACAGAAACCAGGTTACACATACGTCACAATGTCAGTGTGCCAAGCAAAAACAGCCCCTAAGGCTAAATAACACACCTAACACACTAGTAATCGGTGATTCTATCAGGCACACAGACGTCCCACTCACTAGACTGAACAAGGAGAAGATTACCATAAGCTGCCTGTCAGGTGCCAGAATCCGCCACCTAACATATGCACTCAGGTCACGCCACAACAAGTACAAATATGACTCTGTCATTGTACATATTGGCGTAAATGACCTGAGACGTACCTCCCTGGACTACATGAAAAGAGACATGGAGGAGCTCTCTGACCATGTAGCCCAGGCTGGTATGACTCTGACTCTGAGTAGCATCCTGCCCTCACCCAAAATGATGCCAGCATACGAAGAAAAAAATGATCAGTTTCAACAATTGGTTAAACTACTGGTGTCATTCAAAGGGGATCCAGTACTTGTCAGCCTGGGATGACATGCTTGACAAGCCACGTTGCTTCACCAGAAACGGCTTGCACCTGTCGCTCCTGGGCTTTCGAATACTGGCCAAGACTCTTGCTGCCCCAATACTGCCTTTTTTAGGCAAGGCTCAAAAGACAAACCCGCCTCCATAAACAACAATAATAAACAAAAACTGAGGGTAATGCTGCTCAATGCCAGAAGTCTAAACCTCATAATGCACGCACTCAAGGCTCTCCTTAGTATGGAAGAGATCGACGTATGTGCAGTGACAGAAACCTGGTTCAAGGCTCCAGAGAGCACCCCAGCACTACCAGGCTATAACTCCTACCATACCTTTAGGTCCCAAAACCAGGACTGGAACACAAAAGGAGGGGGTGTGTCCATATTCATCAAGGACACCCACACCTCCAGGTTAGTAGCTCAGCACGCGGAATCTGAGATCATCCAAGTGCAATTGACAGCGGGTAAATTGACTGTTTAATTTATAGCTTGCTACAGATCTCCCACCTTGTCTTAGGACCCTCACGCAGCATTCCTGAGAACATTAGAAACTATGAAGATTCTACCCAACACCATGCTACTGGGTGACTTCAACTATCCAAACATTGACTGGGAAAACTACTCAAGCTCAAATGCCCTAGCCAGATGCTTCCTTGAGTTTATAAACTCAAACGCCCTTGAACAGCTGGTCACCACTCCCACAAGAGGTGACAACATACTGGACCTGGTCATCACCAACATGGGGAACCTATGTTCCACACCTGAGGTAAACTCGTCATTGGTAAGATCAGATCACAAACTAATCACACTGGACCCCCCTCCCCAGTCAAGGAAAAAAACTTCTCTAAAGCCATCTTCACACTCCTCAAGACCAAGGTGGGAAGTTTCAAAGCTCCCAATCAAATGGAAAATGATGACCCATTGGCAGAATCCTTTACAAGTGCATTCTATGAACACCTTTAAGAATGCATGGACCGAGCCATCCCAAGTAAAACCAAGACCAACTCCTCAAAAAAGAGGAAGCCAGTCTGGTGGACCCCGGCCATAAATAAACTTTACAACAGAAGGAGGAAACTCCTGCAAGATGGAACAAAATCCCAAAATAAGAAGGCATCTCTGATTAAATCAGTAAAAAACTGTGCTCCCTCATTAAATCATCCAAGGCCAGCTTCGAAAGAAAAATAGCCAATGACTCTAAGGATAACCACAAGGCCTTCTTTAACTATGTCAAGAGTCTAGGGGCAAACTCTCAGATATGCTCCGAGCTAGTGCATAACGGCCATAAATACACTGAACCAACCGACATTGCCAACATCCTGGCTGACAAGTTCACTGCAAACTTCACCCCCCCCCCTCCACCAAAGGGCTAGCACCCATCCCAGAAGAATGTGGCGCTCCAGATATCTCAGACACACAAGTAAAGACAGCCCTTGCAAAGGCCAAAAACACAGCATCAGTGGGACCAGATGCTATCCCAGGTTGTGTCTTACATGAGCTTCAAAATGAACTAACCCCCCATCTCAATTCACTTTTCAAACTCAGCCTCTCTACAGGATGTACCCAAAGAATGGCATACAGCAACAGTCGTACCACTCCACAAAGGTGGTGCCACAACTGACTCTGGGAACTATCGCCGTATAAGCTTGACTAGCTTGGTCTGCAAAGCCATGGAACGCATTATCATGGAGCTCATTAACAGGGACATTGGGAACCTACAGACACTGGACCCCACCCAGTTCGGCTTTGTTAAAGGCAGATCTTGCCTCCTGAACGTGGTCGACTTCTTCGAAACAGTCACCAAGGCCATAGATGAAGGGAAGGTGGTCCACACAGCATATCTGGACCTCGCTAAGGCATTCTACACCATCCCACACTCAAGAATCATAGACAAACTCACCAGCTTAAATATCAACCCCCATGTCATGAGATGGGTTGCCAGTTGGCTCTCAGACAGAACCTACACGGTAAGAGTGGCAGCCGCCATGTCTGACTCTAAACCAGTCACAAGCGCTGTCCCACAGGGCTCAGTCCTGGGACCCCTCCTGTTCGGTATATATTTCTCTGAAGTACAGGCAAATACGGAGGGACTGTGTCTAACAAAGTTCGCAGATGACTGTAAACTGAGTGCAATAATTGACTCTCCAGCTGACACATTCATCCTGCAAAAGTGTCTCACAGAGACAAACACCTGGTGTCAAAGTCACTGCCTCAAGCTAAATGCCAAAAAATGCATAGTAATCCCATTTGGGAAAAACAAAGTACCTACAAACTGCCACATAGATGAGAATCCACTAAGTACAGAAGAAGTAATTAGGGACCTGGGTACCCAAGTAGATATCATGCTCTCCTTTGATAACCACATAGCCAAAACGGTCAGGAAATCCTTCTGTGTTGTACACCTGATCACAAAGGGTTTGTTATCCAGATCCAAGGAGGTGATTGTGCCCCTTTGCTCTTCACTCATTAGGCCCATAATAGAGTACAATGCCACATTTGGGATGTATCTCAATAGACACCTGCAACAACTAGAAAGACCACAGAAGTACCTCACTAAGAGGATTAAGGGCCTTAAACAATTACTCTATGAAGCACGACTAAAAAAGCTCCAGCTCTTCTCAGTCGCTTACCGTTTGCTCAGAGGTGACCTGTGCTTGACCTATAGGGCCATGTCAAACCCTGAACTAATGGACATGCTTCACCTCAAAAAAATGAGATCTCTCAGAACCACTCATTCTAGCGACTTGAACCTATGTACAACAATAAACAGGACATGCTGGAGGGATAGATTCCTGTCCCAGCAACTCCCCTCACTCTGGAATAGAATCCCAATCCATATTCGACAGAGCTCCTCTCTGACCCTCTTCAAGAGAAATCTTGATGAGTGGATGGGTAATTGTAAGTCCTACCCTGGGATCACTTCAGGAGCCCTGTTGACAGAGGCCCAGGTTACTAATCTAATGGGGAGGCGAAAGCCATCACTCTGTGGCTAGGCTTATAAATACCCATGGGCAGATAGCCTAGTACTTACCTATGAATAATTAGTCAAAACAAACGTTAACATATGAGCCTGACAAGTCAAAGGTCTGAAAATCAAAGTTGCAGAAGTATATAATCTTCCCATTCTTATCAGAAAAAGTAGGATTGAAGTTAACTAAGTGTTCAGCAGCAGTAGGATAAATTAAAGCTACAACTGCTGGGTCAGGTTTGGGAGTAGTGTATCAAAACTTAGACTGAGGAACTTTATACATCCTACTTGCCTTTTTAGGGGCAGCTGGCTGACGATCAAGAAAATTTGCAGCAGTAACACACACACATCCTCTAAAGCAGACAGAACAGGAGGAATGGATGTAGGTTTTGGAAATTCCTTCCGTGACAATTCATAATATTTTCTGAGGGACTGAGAAACTGCAGTGTTCTCCCACTGAAAACACTGGCACATTCTAGCAATAGTCTCAGAGAAAGAGAATCCCCTACAGGGCAAATCAGAAACTGAGCTCTTCTCAGAAATCTGAGTAGAAAACTCTGTCTGTCCCTTCATCTTCCTGTTCAGATACAGAATCTTGAATCTGTTCAGGAAAATGGTTATCCCTCTTTCTATTACTACAGACTACTTTACAGGAAAGGTCACTAATCTGAATTAAACCCTGTGCCACACCCAGTAAACTACTCCTGTCTAAGGAAATTTAAGGAGAATTAGATGAATGCTTAGTTTTCTGTTTCTTTTTGACAGGAAAATTGGGTCCAGCCATTAGTAATGACAGCAGTAGCATCCTCGGGGATGGCACAGCATTCTGACATAACAAGAAAGCCTTTCTTGTTCCCTCTCCCAGGACTGACAAGTGTGGCTTTCCCTTGCCTACTGAGGGGACCCCAACAGCTGCAGAGAATGGGGCTAATCCCCTGGTCCATAGTGGCTATAGGTGCTACACCACCGCGATGCAAAATAAAAGATGAGTGGTTTGAGGTACAACAAATGACTGCAGCAAAGTCACCCAACTGTGGTTAAGGCAAATTCCTAGACTGCTGTGGTGATAGAGGCTGTTTGCTTAACGGAAGAAGGACCAACATTGGGACTGGTAGTTGGTTCCATGGTGAAGGAAAAAAATGTCTCTTTCTCAGGTAGGACATGCAGCAAATGCTGGTAAAAATTACGTGTCTTCAAAAGTCACTTTTTTCACAAAAAAACACAATAAAAAACACTTTAAAACACCCTTTCTGCTCCATAAGTAAAATTAACACACTTTCCCTACGTTAAAAATTTTCAGTTACTTTACACAACTTTTAAACGGTCAAGAAAAAAAGAGAGCTCCCATTTAAAAGTACAATACAGTCCTTGAATCACAAAACTCCAAGCTTTAAAATAACTTTTCTGAAAAGGAAAGTGAAAAAAATTCAAACAATATTTAGAAAATGGAAAGATTTTCCCCAAAGAGAACGTATTGCCTAGTAATGGAATAGCACCAAGCCAGCCTTCGTTCCCCGAAACCCTTACAGACGCATACTCTTATGCATCATTAAAGCGCTGAATGGGGTTGGTGCCCAAAATTGAACTTTGGTCAGCTCAACTTGAGCTGCCTGACTGGGTGAGTGGAAGATGCTGTGACACTTTTGAAGCTGGCCGGTTGTTATATCCTTGGCAGGATATAACCCATATAGCTAAGGCTTCTGCAGCAGTGATTATTATAATGAGCATTATCTTTTTTGCCTTTTTTTCTGTAGTATTTATATGGTTTAGTCAGTCTGTCTTTCCTTTTGAAGTCACAATGGCCATACATACATCAGGGCCAAAGAAGGGAAGATATATCTGTGGCAAGCAAATCCCCTGCATAGACTTCCAGAACCATTGTAGTTTTTTCTTAGGGCCTGAATACAGTGAAGACTCTATTAGCTGCAAGAGTTTCACACATTAAAGAGTCAGAAGTAGACAGCATTCCATGTAAATCGACAGGAAGAGGCCTTAACCCAGTCTAAAATTGTCTGCTAGGTCATCTTTGGCATCTGATGTCCTCCCCAAGAATAGATGATTTAAGGAGAAGGCTGAAAAGGATGCAATAGATGTGATTCAGGCATCTGTTGTTCCAAGTTGGTCTGACTTTATAGATGTCAGTATAATGCTTTTGCAGTCATGGTATATGCCTGTTTTCCCCATGACCTATAGAGGAACCCCTTTGGAGGCTGTCATGCCCAGTGATCCTTGTAAGTTCTGATGTACTAGTAGTTGAGGGCCAGCTTCCATGAATTCTCAAGTCTGGCTACCTGTTGCAGAAGCATGCTTTATGGTATCAGAAGGAGAAAATAGAATTACCACAATAATGGATGTCATGAACCCCAGTTCAGAATCTATGGCTTTCACTGCAAATATTCCATCTAAAAAGCACCAAAAACTGAAACACAGATAATCTGGTCCTGTCCCCTTCTATATATCTGTGCCACAGATGCCATACAGGCCTTTTTCACCTTCCCTACAGCCAAGCCTTCTATAAACAGTAGATTGCCCTGACATAGTGTTTACTACAAGCTGTACAGTAGCTGCAACCAGGGACACATCTTCTTTATTTGGAATCCCCTCTTTTAAAAGAAAGAGGGAACACTCCCTTGTTAGGAGTGAGGACTCTGCAGAGAGAGTGAAGAGCAAAACCTGGATTACTTTTCCAGATGTATTATCCATTTTGATATGACACACACACCATGTCCTTTAGGTTTCTCACAGAAGAAATCCTTTTTTAGAGAAATTCTTAAAAAATGTAAGAGCACTTGAAATTGGAAGGAATGGTGGCTTCTGCATCTTAAAAGAACACTGTGGCATAATAGGATTGATTAAATAACCCCAAATCTTTGGCTGTTCCTTCTTTCTTGAGATACCCAGTGGATGCTTTTCTGGTTGTCTGACAGGAACTGACACCCAGCTTCATTCTCTGAAGAAATCTGACAAGTTCGATAGGATCCAAAAATCCTTAAGTTACTCTGCAGGAACCTTGTACCAGATCTAGCTGTGCTGTAGATAGATGTAGAGAATTGGTCCAAGCTGGTCTCTGCTCTCAGTACTCTGTCAAAAGGCAGAGTGCTATACGGAGGTGGGAAGAAAGTTTATACATCTTTCTCTGGCCTGCAGGACTATTAATTGTCAGACTGACATGACCAAGTTTCAGATCGGGATCTTACATCAACTAAGAGAAAAGCTTGGGTAGTTGTCTGACAGGGTCCTGAGGGGAAAAATTGTTGAAACTCACCCATGTTTGTATTGTGCTTGTATTGTCAGGCTCTGGATTGCATTGCATATATGGAAATTCCTTAAGATTCCAAGAGCAGGATAAGTTATTTCTTACACTTATTTCACTGAACTGCACTTCTGAAACGCTTATAATTGTGCTATACAGTTGATCTACTACATTTGACATTTTGCACTGTTATAAAGCTTTTTTGTTGGTTCACTGCATTTATGTACTGTTTTATACTGTTTTAACATTACTTAACTGTAAACTGCTTTTTCATACTGAGAGTTGTATTTTCTGTTTGTGAGTGCTCTATTCGAACTTTTCTGTGCATTTTTGTCTGTTTACAGTTAAAAGCATTCTCGAGTCTGCTCCTTGATCTGTTTAAAACTTTCATTTAGTGGCTACAGCTAGGAACTGTAATAGTGTGCATTTCTATAATTGCATTTTTTATTTAAATTACTAAATTGTAAACTGCCTTTTCATACTGAGACTTGTATTTTCTCTTTGTGGGTGTTCTTTCTATGCTTTTAAAGTGAGGTTTCTGTGTTCTTCTCAGGTGGCATAATCTTGATAGAGGCCTGTTGTCTAGGCTGGTAGTTTTGTTTGAGTTTCCTGTGTTTCTGGCAGCCATTTTCTGCTGATTGTCTTCATTATTATTGAGAGTAACAAGGCCTCCTGACCTTCTGCAGTATGAGTGATTAGGTAATAGCAGGGGCTGAGTAGTAATCTGATCTTCCAACTCTTCCATTCTTACTGCTATATAGACCTGTGTCTTATAAAGGTTATGCTTGTATTGTCAGGCTCTGGATTGCATTGCATAAGTGGAAATTTCTTATGTTTCCAAGAGCAGGGTAAGTTATTTCTTACACTTATTTCACTGAACTGCACTTCTGAAATGCTTATAATTGTGCTATACAGTTGATCTACTACATTTTGCACTGTTATAAAGCTTTTTTTATTGTTTCACTGCATTTATGTACTGTTTTATACTGTTTTAACATTACTTAACTGTAAACTGCTTTTTCATACTGAGAGTTGTATTTTCTGTTTGTGAGTGTTCCATCCGAGCTTTTCTGTGCATTTTTGTCTGTTTACAGTTAAAAGCATTCTCGAGTCTGCTCTTTGATTTGTTTAAAACTTTCATTTAGTGGCTACAGCTAGGAACTGTAATATTTCCACCCACCCTCCCTAATGTTGTGTGTTCTTATACTTGGTGGCTTTGCAGTTACCCGCCCATACTGTATATTTGATCTGTGATACTCCTCCCAGTCTAGTGTCTTTAGTTCACTCAATCTAATAGAGAACTTTTGTGAAGGCCAACCCACTCAGATTCTTAACATTGAATTAATTCTGTTCCAGTTTTCTCCATTTCCACTTTACTGGAAAAAAAAAATTCTAAGCGTGCTTCCCCCCTTTTCTGTGGCAGGTCAGATATGGATTTGCTGTGTCCAGGATGGTTTGTGAGCTCCTAAGCCCCCCCCCCCCCACTTAACTGGGGTTAAACTATTCCTGGCGCCATAAAAATCTGTTCTTCAAAATTTCCCTTGCAACTAGCCAGCTTTTTAGTTTTAGCACTCATCTGTTTCTTTGATCTCAGCACTTGTTCAGAACACATTGTAAGCACTAAATAAGTTAGAAATTACTACAGCACTCAACTTTCCTCACTTGTCTAGAGGAAAACAGTTTTTAGTACTTAATAAATAAGCACCTATTCAGGCATGTCTAAAGGTCAGCTCCCGGTGTTTTCTCCTGTCTACCTGATGAATCTGGGCATCTTGGGACAATGCAGCAATTGCGTCATGTACACAGACAACCCTCTCCTCCTACCACCCAACACTACGACCTGTAAAAGATGCACTTATATAGCCAAACTGGAAGCAAAGCTCTCTTCACCAAAGACTGGCCTAGACATTCAAGAGGAGAAGGTAAACACTTGCACCGCACCACACTCATCACATAGTCCCTCAAAACCTACACCACCAAAACACACGCACAGAAGCACAAAACACACACCTACATTCGCGGAGGCTTTCAGTAAGAATCTGCCCAAACAACAGAGGCCTCCAAAGAAGAAATGCAAGCAACCTCCACCCCCCAACACAACCCAAATGACACATAGCTGACATACTCGGTGTGCCACTCAACTACAGCCCATAAGGCATAACGTACCCAACACTCTAGTCATAGGTGACTCTATAGTCAGGCACACTGATGTTCCACTCACCAGGCTAAACAAGCAAAAAGTTACTGTCAGCTGCCTGTCAGGTGCCAGGATCTGCCACATAACGCATGCACTCAGGTCACTCCACAACAAATAAAAATATGACTATGCCATTGTCCATGTTGGTGTGAATGACCTGAGACGTACCTCCCTGGACTACATGAAAAGAGACATGGAGGAGCTCTCCGATCTTGTAGCCCAGACCGGTATGACCCTAGCCCTGAGTAGCATCCTGCCATTACCCAGAATGACACCACAGTACAAGGACAAAATGATTGACTTTAACAATTGGCTAAGCTTCTGGTGTCATTCTAAGGGAATCCAGTATCTGTCTGGGATGATATGATCAACAGACCACGATGCTTTGCCAGAGATGGCTTGCATCTGTCGCCCTTGGGATTCCAGATACTGGCAAAGGCTCTTGCCTCCCTATAATGCCTTTTTTTAGGCAAGGTTCAAATGACAAATTCACCACCGTAACAGGTACAAGCAAGCAAAATCTGAGGGTAATGCTACTCAATGCTACAAGTCTAAACCTCAAAATGCACTCACTCGAGGCACTCCTTAAAATGGAGAACCCTGACATCTGTGCAGTGACAGAGACCTGATTCAAAGCTCCAGAGAGCACCCCTGCATTACCAGGCTATAATTCATACCACACCTTTTGGCCACCAAACCCGGACCGAAGCACTAAAGCTGGAGGCGTGTCCATATTCATTAAGGATATCCACACCTCCAAGCTAGTTGCTCAGCATAATGCATCCGAGATTATCCAAATTCAACTAACTCTGGGCTAAACCGCAATC
This sequence comes from Protopterus annectens, assembly GCF_019279795.1. NCBI lineage: Eukaryota > Metazoa > Chordata > Ceratodontiformes > Protopteridae > Protopterus > Protopterus annectens. The sequence goes on along the minus strand of NC_056733.1, from coordinate 1,481,924,068 downwards.
CAGATTGTAGCTTGCTACAAACCCACCACCATGCCCCAGGATTCCCACTCCTCTTTTCTTGATACACTGGAAAATATTAAGGTACAACCCAACACTCTAATAATGGGTGATTTCAACTACACTACCATTAACTGGGAAAACTACTCGTGTACCAACTCTTTTGCTCAACGTTCTCTGGAAATCATCAATTCCAACACCTTGGATCAACTTATCCACACCCCCACCAGGGGCATCAATATCCTAGACCTGGTCATCACCAACATGGGTGACAGGTTTTCCACACCAGAGGTCAGATCCGACCACAAGCTAATCACCCTAGACATCCACATCCCGCTCCCACCCCCCATTAGGAAAACAACCGTAAAAAACTTCTCCAAAGCCAACTTCACGCTTCTTAAGACAGAAGTGGCAAACTTCACAACATCCATGCAAATGGACAATAGAGGTACGACTGCTGAATCCTACACAAATGCACTTTATAAGCACTTACACGAGTGCATGGATCCTGCTATCCCTAACAGAACCAATATGCTATCCTCAAAAAATAGGAAGCCAATCTGGTGGTCTTCTGCCATAAACAAACTCTACAACAGAAGAAAGAAACTGTTGCAAAAAAGAGTAAAATCCCATGATTGGAGGAACTCCCTGGTCAGCCTCAGTAAGAAGCTGAGATCCCTCATAAAATTCTCCAAAGCTAGGTATGAAAACAAAATTGCCACTGATTCTAAAGACAACCACAATGCATTCTATAGCTATGTCAAAAATCTCAATGGCAACACTCAGATCTGCTCTGAGTTACAGCACAATGACACTAAATATACAGAACCAACTGATATTGCCAACATCCTGGCAAATAGGTTCAGTGCTAACTTTATCCCCCTTTCACCCCCTAAATGGCCCATCTTTATACAGGAAGAATGCAAAGTTCCTGTAATCACGGCTGCAGAGGTAAAAACCTCACTCTCCAAAGCCAAGAACACAGCATCCATGGGACCTGACAACATCCCAGGCTGCCTTCTACATGAACTACAGAATGAACTGGCACCCCACCTAAGTACCATGTTCAATCATAGCCTCACCTCAGGCTTTGTGCCCATTGAATGGCGCACTGCGACAGTTATCCCACTCCCCAAAGGGGGGGGGGGGTACAACAGACCCTGGGAACTACCGCCCCATTAGTCTGACCAGCCTCCTCTGCAAGGCCATGGAACGTATCATCATGGAACTCATAAACAAAGACATTGGAGATCTCCAAACTCTGGACCCCACACAGTTTGGGTTTGTAAAAGGCAGATCATATCTCCTAAACCTGATGGACTTTTTTGAGGTAGTCACCAAAGCCATAGATGAGGGGTAAGGTGGTTCACACAACCTATCTAGATCTTGCCAAGGCATTCGACACCATCCCCCACTCTGGAATTATAGATAATCTCACTAAACTAGGTATAAATCCCTATGTCACAAGATGGGTTGCCAACTGGCTTGCTGACAGAACCCACACTGTGAAAGTAGCAGACTTCAGACCAGTAACAAATGGAGTACCACAGGGTTCAGTCCTGTGTCCTCTCCTGTTTGGTATCTACTTCTCTGAAGTACAGGCTAACACAGAAGGTCTTTGGCTCACTAAATTCGCAGATGACTGCAAACTAGGAGCCATAATCGAAACTCCTAACAATGTGGACATCCTACAAAAGGGCCTCACTGAGACAGATGCCTGGTGTCAAAGACATGGTCTCAAGCTCAGTGCCAAAAAGTGCATTGTCATCCCCTTCGGTAAAAACTCTGTACCCATGGACTACCACATAGGCGGTAGTCTACTTAACACCGAAATTGTGATGAGACCTTGGGACACAGGTGGACAGTAGTCTCTCCTTTGATAGACACATCACCACAGTGGTCAGGAAATCCTTCTACGTGGCACACCTCATCACAAAATGTTTCTCATCCAGAAAAAAAGAGGTCATTGTTCCCCTCTACTCATCACTCATTAGACTCATTATAGAGTACAGTGCCCATTTTGGTATGTACCTCACAAGACATCTACAATAACTGGAAAGGCCGCAAAAAAAAACTCACAAAGAGGATTACTGGCCTCAAACAGATGCCTTACGCAGACCGTCTCAAAAAACTCCAGCTTTACTCTGTCGCATATGGCCTACTCAGAGGCAATCTCTGCCTAACATACAAAGCTATGTCATACCCAGAGCTGTTGGACATGCTCCACTTAAAGAAATGCCAATCCCTCCGAGCTACACGCTGTAGGGACCTAAACTTTGTCACCACAATAAACTGAACATGCTGGGGGGGAATAGATTCCTGTCCCAGAGACTTCCCATACTCTGGAACAGACTACCTGTCTGTGTCAAACAGAGCTCCTCATTAGCACTCTTCAAGAAAAATCTTGATGATTGGATGGGTAATAGGAAATTCACCCCAGGGATCACTTCTGTGGTTCTGCTTGACAGGGGCACAGGAAAATCATTTTCTTGGGTGGCAAAAGCCAGGGTACCTTTTTGGCTAGGCTTGTATAGGCCCTAGGGCCAGTAGCCTAGTACCTACTTATGAACCTATGAACCCAGATGTGTCCTGAAACACTGAATTAAGTGCATTTATGATGCTGTGGGTGTAGCATAAGGTAAGCAGCAATGAATTCACTAAGCGGAAGGCATGCTTGGCCGAGGCTTAAATCCCTGCCAGAGGATGTCGCAGTGCAGCTCCTTAACACAGCCTTAGAAAAAGAGCCGCTGTTTTTGAACCCTACTTAAGAGATGTTTAGAAAAATGGAGGAAATGGGAAAGGTCATGCAGGGCATAAAACATTTTTTTCACAAGTATTTTCACCCCTTTCCCATACCAGAGTATAAAAGAAATAACCAGTCCAGTCCAGGTCCATACTATTTCAGGCAGAGGAGATGTAAACCAGCAAACAGTAACAAGGGCTAAGTACAGGGTGAGCATAAGTGAAATCCTGGGGTAGCAAGAGTAAGCCTGCAAAGATTAAAATTGGCAATACTGAAAAAAGTGGCAATGAGAGAACTAGTGAAAACATGGGGAGTCCCAGGGGTTAGGAGAGGACAAGGGAGAGCATGGGAGACCCTCAAAGGTCTTCTTTCACCAAGAAGAAGCCATGACTGTATGGACCTCCACCTTCCTTTCCCAAACCGCCCACCCCAGTCCTACTGTTTCACACCAAGTAAGGTTGCTGGAAGACTGACAGAGTGCCTTCAAAACTGGAGAACAGTCTCATAGGAGAAATGTGTCCTGGAAGTCTTTTCTTAGGGTTACAGATTAGAGTTTGCAAAGATGGCAGAATTCCTCTCTCCTTCCAAAAGATCTTAACTTTTCACATTCTGCAAGATCTTACACTAGGGATCATAGAGCTGGTACCAGTAAAATAACTAAACCAAGGATTCTTACTCAAGACTTGTCCTGGTTCCCAGAAAGGGCTGAAATTGGAGACCCATTGTGGATCTGTCAAAATTCAGTATGTTCCTCCTGATCTAAAATTCAATATGTTAACCTCCATGCCCTCTTACCACTCAAGCCCTGACGGTTACCTTAGATCTCAAGAATGCCTGCCTCCACATTCCTATCCATTCCACGAGTGCTTTCTCAGGTTTGAGATAGGGGACTTCTGCTGTCAGTTTACACCATTGTCCTTTGGTTTAGCTACTGCTGTTAGAGTGTTTACAATGGTCCTGGCTCCAGCAATTTCTTTCTTCAGGACTAAGGGAGTTCACATATGCCAATACTGGGATGACTGCCTCATTCAGGCAGTCTTCCAGAAGGAGGAGAAGGAGAAAAGGGCCTTTACTTTCACCATGAAATGCTTTCAAAGTCTAGGGTTCTCACTAAATATTCAGAAATCAACTCTCTCACTTCTTCTCAGAGTGTGATCTTTATGAGCTCTCTACATTTCTCAATTTACAAGAAGACCTTCCTGATAGCAGAGAAAGTAAAATACTTGGAAAAATATTTCCACAGTCTGTTGGGGGGGGGGGGGTTTGGCAGGGAATGCCTTAAGGCTCTGGGATACATGTTTTTTACTATCCTAATGATACCCATTGTGAGATTGCATATGAGAAGGCTGTAATGATACCTGTGGTCAAATTGGAGCCACCACTTCTAGTCCTTGGAGGAGATGATTCCCATATTACTCTGTTTGTCCAAGGAGCTAGAACAGTGGTCCAAACAAATCAAGCAAAACATGGGAGTTTCATTCAGGAACCTCCCATCTAGACTCTGACAACAGATAATTCAGACCTAGCTTTGGGAGCATTCGCTTAGAAACTCAGGGTACAAGGAGAAAGAAATGCAACCAAAGAAATCCAAACAAGGGGTGTAAAGTACAACAAAAACAAGCATATCAGTGTGAAAGAGATAATGGCATTGCTTCAGGCTCTTAAAGTTCTCAAACAAATATGGACAGAGGGTATCCTACAAGTGTTAATTAACAGCACCACTGTCCCGTGGTATATCAGCAAGGAGGGGAGAGACATGCTGTTTCACCTTTAGCAAGCTAACAATGACTGCCTGGGAACTAAGCCTACAGTCCCATATGACCCTAAAGGCAGTGTATATATTGTCCAAACAAAATATAGCGGCAGATCAGCTCTGCAAGGCAGTCAGATATGCATGAATGGTTAGAGAATGGGTGACCTGTAGATCGCACCCTGATTGGAGGATGAACATTCTCCAGCAGGGTGTTAATCTACAGGTACACGTAACACCTGCTAAAAAATGAGTCTGCTGCTTCACAATAGCATATCAAGCTACAGTAGTAGAGCTCTGACTGAAAAAAAAACGAATGGCTGCCATTTATGCTCACTAAGTAGCGCTTTTGCTGTTTAGCGAGTGTAAAATAAAAAAGAAAAGAAATTAAAGTAAAAAAAATGTGTGTATTTGTGTGTGTGTGTGTATGAGAGAGGGAGAGATCGATAGATCTATTATTTTACACTCACTAAGTGCTTTTGTTGTTTAGTCAGTGTAAAAAAGTAAATGAAACAGAAAAAATGTGTGTGCGTGTGTGTGTGTGTGTGTGTTTCTGTCTGCGTGTGAGTGAATGTGTTCATAAAAGCAGAAGAGACTGTGTGTGTCTGTGTGTGTTTGTGTGAGAGAGGGCGAAGAGTGAGAAAGATTGGGCGATCCCTGGCAGCATTTCAGAGGTGTGTGTACCTCTCGACCTCATAGCTCAAGATATCTGGATAAGCCTAAAATAAACGGGGGACAAAGGCTCAAAATAGGTACGTATTTTAAATGTTGCTGTTATAAAATCATAAAGTTACTTCAATATTAGGATTTGCGTTAGCATGAATTTTCTGAAGGTGAGGTGTTTTGCATGTGTGTGTGTGTTTGTGTGTCAGTGAGTTAGATCAACCACTGGCAGCAGCAGCGGTAAAGAGGTTTGTATATCCCTTGACCTTTCAGCTAAAGAAATCTGGATAAAGTCTAAATTAACGGGGGGGAACAAAGGCTCAAAAATAGGGACAGATTTTAATTACTGCTCTTATAAAAATATAAATTTGCTTAAATAAAATGATTTGTGTTAGCATCTGGAGGAAATAAAAGTCTGGAACTCAAATGTATGGCATTATTTAGTAGCTTCAGTCTCCAATGACTGGCAACAAACTAAACATTTTAGAAGTAAGGGATGAAAAAATAGAGTAGAGTGGATTTATTTTTTTTAAAAGTGTTATATTTTGGATGTAAAATGCTTCCTCCAACACTGGTAAGATATACTACAGCAAGTTTGAAACATTAGACAGAGGAACTATATATATACACACACACACACACACACACACATATATTTATATGTGTGTGTGTGTATATATATATATATATATATATATATATATCGAGAGAGAGAGAGCAATAAAATCAATAAATAAGTAAAACACAGCAATTTTACAGAAAGCAACTCATTCTTTAAGAGTGGTAATGCCCAACAGGGTGTGTGTTATTGTTGAAACAATGCCCTTCCAGGGTTGTAAAGGCCCTCTGCCTGTGGCATTGGGTCTGAGAACACCCCTTGACAGGTGTTATTTCCACAGTAGCACACACCTTGTTAGGCATTATTGTTTGCTGATCTTTCCTTTGCTAATTTACAGGTGAAGTGCGTTACAGAGCTAGATCTGTTTGCATCCCAAGACAACAGTAAGGTAAAAAAGTTCTGCTCAAGAGCACTGTGCAGGGAGGCTTGGACAATTGATGACTTCTCCATCGTCTGGCCATGCCTCTTCCTAAATGATTTTCCTTCTGATATCCCACCTCCCCTGCTTAATTCAGAAGGTGGGACAAGAGGTCAAAGATAACTGTTAATAGCACCATTATGGCCTAGGCAGCACTGGTTCTTCTTGCTTGTAGAAATATCCATGGGGAAACGCCATGTGCTGCCAATAGTTGTAGATTTTCTCATTCGGGACAAGGGAGCTCTTGTACCTGCTAACCACTGTTGGGTATTGTAGCTAACAGTCTCAATGATTTAATCATCTGGTCTTTCAGACTGATGCCAGTACAGAGAGGGCATTCTAAATAACAAAGACGTAAGAAAGGCATTCAACAGAAAACATTATCTCTCCTAATGGAAGAGGTTTTCCTGATAGTGCCTGGGAAGGAGTAAGAAACCTAATAACACTAGTGTCCTTAATCCTCCAGTATCATCAGCTCTTCCATTAAGGCTTGGCATGCAGCTGTATTAAGGTACACTTTGCAGCCATCTCAGCCTGCCTACACTTAAGATCACTAAGGAAGTGAATGTTCCTCCTTGGGATCTGAGCTGTGTCCTGAAAAAAAAAAAGAATAACATAAGTATCTCTGAGCCTACAGCTACAGCCACAATTAATTTTTTCATAGAAAAAACGGCTGCTGGAAGCAATCATTTCTGCTAGGAGAGGCTCAGGCACATCCTTTGGGTGTAAGGATGCCCTTCACGAGCAAGGAAGATCCACTCTGGTCTCAAAGAAGGAGTTAGTGTTTTACCTTTTAGTTGGGATGAGAAGCTTGATTCCTGTGAGTGTGTGCCTGATTTGGGTAGGTTCTTTTCAAAGGAACCCCTCCCCCCAGAAAAGAAAAACTGTGGCTTTTCCTGTGAATATTTCCATGTACAGGAGAATTTTGTTGGGGTTTGCTAGGGCGTTAATTTCTGCTTGTACTGCTCCCAGTTCCTCTGCAGGTAAGAAAAGGAAAGGGTCTCATCATTTTCTAGCTCTGAATTTCAATCAGAAGACTAGGAGTAGGAGGGTGAAGGTTTTGCTTCAGGATTTTCTGTTGAACCTGAAGATTCTAATTCTGAGTAAAAGGTTGTTTCAGATTTCCCTTCAAGTGGACCTTTCTTTTTCAGAAACTTTATATAAAGTAAAAGAGGTTTTTAAGTGGGATCAGAATGAAATCCCCTTCACTTAGTAAATGTATTATAATTTGGCACTGTTTTATCTGCTTTTCGGAATATTTTTCTCACAGCTTACACTTTACCTGACAATCAACTTCCTGCCCCTGGAAAATCTGACATGTTATATAAAAAATGTCAGACTCACAAATACTATTTTTCTAATCCAAAAGCAGACCATGCAGTGATTTCTATTTCCAGAACTGCATCTGCTAAGACAGATGAGTAATACCAATCCAATCCCATTCCCTCTGATGCGATCTTGAGAATGGGAAAGCTTTTGACAGGTTTGGAAAGAAAGTTTATTCTGCTTTCACTTTGACATTTGGTAAATTAAACCAAAAAGCTCATTTGTTGCTGTTTTTCCTTCTTTCTTTGAACAACATGAAGGAGTTTGCTTGTAGTACTCCCTCTCCAGAGGCAAAAGTTTTATTTAATGCCTCTTTTATTTATTTTTGTCTTGCCATTAAGTATGCCTTAAAGTGTTCTTAAGATGTGGCAGATGCTGTCTCCAAGGCTGCTGCTTTTGAGTATGTTGTGAGAAGATTTGCTTGGTTACATTCTTAGAATATTCCTGAATATGTTAAAACTGAAATCTTAAATTCCCACCTGGACAAAGAAGTTCTGTTTGGCCCTTCTGCAGCTGAGTTGCTTAAGATGTTTGATGAGAGGAGAAAGATATGAGAGTTAACTCAAATCTTCCAGCCTTCTTTTTTAAGGTAAATAAAATGTTTCTCCTACCTCACCTCCCTTTTTCAGTAATCAATTCAAGCAACACGGTGCCCCCAAGCAGGATTTTAAAAGCAATGGCAAAGAAGTTCCAAAAGGAAGGAAAAGCCTCTCAAAATAAAGGACAGTCAAAAAAAAAAGTCTGAATGATTGTCTGCCTTCTCAGTTCTTTCCACCCCATCCCCTCCCTGGTAACCTCTCCTACTTCCAGAGCCTTCATCTTGCTTTTTGGCATCGTATTCTTTCTCAAAACTGGGTTCTGAAAATCAATCAGCAGTGGTGCATTTAGCTATGGGATTCCCTCCCTTCATTCTAGGGGTCTCTTCTTGTCCTGTAAACCAAATATATCCGATCTGATGATGTCTATTTTCATTCTATCCTCAACTGTTGCGTTCAGATCTGAACCTCGTATCTGAAATGGCCATTACTAAAGCACATGACAACCAAAAAGCTCTTAAGCTCCTCTCTTACGCATAATATACCAAACCATAACATACTCCAGATCTCTTTTGGCGTTTGTCATGAAAAGTCATGGTCAGCCTCAGTTGTTGAGTTTTTCCATCAGATAAGTGGGCTTTTTCTTTCAAAATTATTTTCCCTTTTCTCATAAACCGTATTCCTATATTACTCCCTTACACTTATAACATTTGTTGTAATTCTTGTTTACCATCATTGGTAACTCATTCCTTATTTCTTACTATTTCTACACTAGTGTAGTCTTTCGTACCATTGTTGATATCTCCCTTTTGCTTTTTCTCTTAAAAAAATATTTTGCTTTATTTTCTTCCTTTCTACTCACCAGTATGTCTGAAAAAGGACCTTCCGGTTTCAAGAAATGTTTAAAATGTGGGCATAAATGATCCCTTTTGGCTGCTCATACACTAAATGTTTACTGCTTGGGCCCTCAACTTCTTCAGGTGGATTCTACAGTTTGCAAACGCTTCAGTCCTATGCCAGGTGCCAATAGGAAAAAAAAAACAAATTGATTCTAAAAGGATTGCTTCCATCTACCTTTGGCAAAGCTATTACTGGGGCTCAGTCCCCCAAAGTAAAAATGAAGAAGTCCTTGTCTAAGTCTCCTAGGCCGTCTACTTCCTCAAATCCATCTTGGGAGCCACCAAGAAAAAAAGCCAAGAATGGATCCAAAATCAATTCAAATCCACTTTCCCTCAGATCCTAAGAAGAAATCAGTGGATCCAAGCTCTTTGGATCCAGTGAAAAAATCAATGGATCCAACTGGATTTCCTCTACAGACTTAAACCCTATCTTACACCTCTAGCTAGGACTGCTGTTGCCCAAACTCACTTAATCTCCACCCTTCTCTATGCATTCCCAGTCTATACCAACTTATCCAAAAATAATCTTCATACGTTGGAAACATCCTATAATAACATAGCTAGATTTGCCACTGGTGCCCTTTTTCGAACCCACCACTGCCAACATCTTAAATTGCTAGGATAGCTGGAATTGCAAAGCCAGATTCTTTTCCAGCAACTTACTACTATACACAAGATCTTACACCATCCCAAAGATACACCTATACTTTCTACCCTTATCTGCCCATATAAAAATCTAACAACCCTTCGGTCAGCTAATAAGGTACTAGTAGCTACCCTAAAGTCCAACAAGAAATCTGGACATAGCTTGTTCTCAAACTCTATTGGTAACTCTTGGAACACTCTTCCAACTGAACTAACAGCCCTTTCTTCTACCCTACTTTTCAAGAAGCAATTAACATTCTTCCTTAAAGCCCAATGGCTTTGCCCATGCACAAATCCTGACTGACACTTTTTCCCCTAGCAGAACCATTCTTTACTATCTATCTTTAACATGCTATTTCAGGTGCTCTGATATTCTCTATTAATTCCTACTGTAGTAGCTCACCTCCTAAGGATTGGTAAACTTTATAAACAATGTTACCCACAAAACAATTTTTTTATTAATCCTTTTACTCAAAAATTTTAACTTATTTAGTCGGGTATGTTGGTATATTACTGTAACAGTACTATATAAATGTTCCTGTATTTGAAATGTTTTATCTGTCTGACATTATCTGTATTGTATATGGTCAAGATTTCTGTCTTGTAAATTGTCTTAATGTGGAGCTTTTCTCCCTGGGCCTCCGCTGAAAATGGACATACATCCAGTCGGACTATCCTGGTCAATAATTGTAAAATAAATAAATAAAATCTGATAATCCTTCCTAGGACTAGGTATTCACCTACATTTGACCCAGTGTCTTCCAGGGTATCCTCCTCTTATTTTGGAAAGGCATTAATCCAAGTAACCATCCATTGCCTCATCTCGTTCTTCCAGGAGTTTGACTGAGGAAGATGTAGACAGAATGATGAGGAAGCTTTTCTTAGCACAGATTCAGATGGGTTGTTTATCAGCTCCTACCCCCTCTGGTCTGGAAGCATGTCCATCTACCACACCACCACTACTTGCTCCTTCTCTGATATCTCCAGTTGCTTCAGAGTCTCTGGGTCTGTCCGGCTCAGATCTGAAGATAACTTTATCATGGGATCCAAAGCTTTCTCTGAGTGCACCGGCTCTGATATCTTTGGGTCTGGAGGACTCTCAGTGCTGAAGCTTCCTTGTTGGGTCTGAGGAGTTGGAGTTGACTCTGAGGTTTTCGGAGCCGTCTCTGCCCCTTGCATTTGATAGCTCGGTTCTGACTTCCTCCTCTAGAAGATTGCTCTTGGGGCAGAAGGAGGCCGCGATCCAGTAGCCTGCCTTCTCAGAACCAGTGTCTTCCTTCTCTCCAGAGCAGTCTGCCTTCGAGGTATTGAAGAGAGTATTCCCTGCTTCAACAAGGGGGATGGATCCAACCCCCTCAGATCTCCAGTCTAGTTCCCAGATGTCTCTGCACTTGGAGCCATATCATTCTATGCCACAGGGACAGCTAACTCAAGACCCCAGATCAACTAGCAGGGTTTTATGATCTCTACTGATACTTCACCGGAGCATCCCAGCAAGAAGTCCCTATAGGTTCATAGATTATAGTACTAGATTAACTGCCCTTGTGGGCCATTTTAAGCCTGGCCAATTACCCCATGTAAGAATCAAACCATGCACCTTGTGTCTGCAAGGTAAACACCTTAACCATTAACCATTAAGCCAACCTCCCACCTTAGGAAGAAAAAGTGTAAGAAGAGGCACTTGAACTCTCCGCAAGAGTCATTCCATGAGGATGGGAGAAAGGATCCCCACGATCACCTCTGGAAAACATCTCATTTGGAGACATCCTTGAGATCCTTAAGTAAGGAGGTGGTTGGGGCTCCAGCAACCCTTCACCAGAGGAATCAGTATTTCTTGAGGCCTTTGGAACTGGCCCGTCTACATCCTGGGTTACTCCACCCACCAATGAGCTCATTGATTTGAGCCAGTCCCTAAGAGGCCAGATCAGATTTTGGCTCCACCTGTTGGGAAGGAATTCTGGAGTAAGGGGGTACCCATAGATGCCATGGTCATGGTGGCAACCACCAAGAAGAAACTTGCTAAACAAAGTTCCTCTGTTCATCCCCCTAACAGGGAGTCTAGGGCAGTGGGCAGGTTTGGGAAGTGTGTATATTTGTCAGCGAAGTTTACCCTTGGGTTTCTGAACTATTTTGCATGTTTTACTTGACTCAAAGGGACTTGATCAAGGGTATTTCATAATCCCTTTCTGGGACTGTTACTGCTGAGGCTCAGCCATCTGTGGCCTCTCAGTGGCTACCCAGCAATCCATTTCAAGTTCATTCATGAGGCTTATCTCGCATGCAGCCGAAGGTGCGTCAAGGGCAGCAGGTTCAGGCATATCCATTAGGCGACATGCCTGGATGCGCTTATATGATTTTGCAGAGCCTTTCAAGTCCTCTTTTGTCAATGTACCCTTTGACGGCAGTTCATTGTCTGGCCTAAAAGTGAAGGACACATTATCCAGGTGTGAAAAGGATGGAAAGACCCTCTGTGCAGTGAGCATACATTCTTTGATCCCTCAAAGATCCTCTTCTGGGAATCAATGAGGTGGTTAAAAGATGTGGTTCAGAAGTCCCAGGGTCCTTTCTAGGACACACATGGAGATCATTTCCCTAGGGGCACAGGAGGGAACTCTAATGGATGACAATACCCACACGGCAGAGGAGGCACACAAAACCAGGGGTCCAGAGATTCTTTCTTTGATAGACCCTATCAGCACTCCTGAAAGGAGACCTGATTGTCCCCATCTGGATGCAGTTGGGAGGATCAACTTATCCCTGCACCACAGAGTCTGGCAAGATATAACAAGATACTTTGGGTAGAGATAATTATTTCCAGAGGTTATACAATTGCCTTTTCCCCTCCACCCCAGCTGTATGCAAAATACCTGTTCCACCCAGTCAGAGGAAAGCAGCAGCACTAGAAATACAAAACCTGATGGAAAAAAGTCATCCAAGAGGGTCCCACCTGACCAGATAGAATCCGGAACTTACTCAAGGTTTTTTTTTTTTTTGCCAAAAAAAAAAGAGGGGACTGGTTACCAATTTTGGATCTCAGCACCTTGAACAAGTCAGTTCAACATACAAAGTTTCAGATGATCACAGTTCAGTCCATTCTACCCTTCCCTGGGCAAGGATGAATGGATGTGCTAGATAGACCTTCAGGATCTGTACTGTCACATAAAAATGAATAGAAAACCCAGAAGGTATTTACGCTTCCAGCTGGGAGCCAGTCACTGTCAGTTCAGAGCACTGCCCCCAGAGTATTCAGCAAATGGAATTGGCTGTGGTAACAGCTCACTTGAGACTGCAGGGATTCCGAGTGTTTTGATATCTAGATGACTGGCTCATTGCTGTCCTGACCAGGCATCTACTAACAAGAGTATGAGATCAGGTACTTCAGATTTGTTCTCATCTGTGGATAACCATACATTACAGTGCAGTGGTGCAGCGGTAGCATTGTCAGCTCAGAGCAAGAAGTTCTCCAGTTCTATTCTCGGCTGGAGTGCCTTCTGTGTGGAGTCTGCATGTCCTCCCTGCATTTGTGTGGGTGTTCTCCAGGTACTCCTGTTTCCTCCTACGTTACAAAGACATGCATGGAGCATTTCCCCCGGGCCTCCGCTGAAATTTGGCTTCGTTCCAAGTCGGACTTTTCCCTGTAAACAAATGTTAAATAAATTACAAGAAGTCTCAGTTACAACCAACACAAACTTTGTTATTTATAGGAGCAGTCTTCAATACGATATCAGTGACAAGTCTCTCTTCCTCTCTCAAGAATTTAGACTATCATATTTCAAGTCATGAAAATAATTCGCAATACCAATATTTCAGCCCCTTTGCTTTTTCAAGCCTTGGGGTCAGTGTCAGTTGCCATAATCTTAGTTCCTCTAGCAAGAGTTCATATGAGAATTCTTCAATGGATGCTAGCAGCTCAGTGGTTGATACTTTACCAGCCCAAATAAAAATCACTCAGGCATGCAAAAGGTATCTCTGCTGGTGGATTCAGTCAGTTCAGGTTCTACAAGGCTGTCCTTTCATTTTCTGTCTGCCCAAGGCAATAGTGACCACGGACACTGGGTGGAGGGGGTACTTCCTTGAGAAAACAGTCCAAGGCACTTGGTTCCCCAAAGAAGCCAGTTTTGCATATCACTGTTCTAGAGATGACCGTTGCAGGCCTTCCAGGATTCTGTTCCTTTAGGGCCAAATGCGATTCAGACAGACAATACGTCAGTAGTTTGATACATCAACAAACAAGGAGGAACCGTGTTTTACCTCTTGTGTGTTGGGAAGAACTGGGAATGTGGCACTGAGCAATTTCATCCAACCACTTTCTCATAGCAATGCACATCCTGGAGAAGTTGAATGTGATAGCTGACGAATTGAGCAGGTCCATTCTCCTACCACACGAGTGGTCTCTCAACATGAAAGTGACAGAAATGATTTTCCATCAATGGGGCCAGCCTTGCTGCAATCTTTTTGCTTCTCCCCCAAACAACAAATGCAGCAGCTACTTTGCCGTAATTCCCCCTTTGTGGGAATTACTGAGGGGTGCTCTACTTCATGATTGGCCCCATGGTCTACTTTATGCTTACTCGCCAGTTCCTTTAATTCCAAAAATCCTTCAGAAAGCTGCCAGGTTGAAGAGCAAAGTCATCCTCATTGCACCTTACTGGCTTTGACAGATGTGGTCTCCTTCCTTTGACCTCATCTGCTTTATCAACCCTGGATTCCGGATCTGATGCCAGATCTCCTGTCTCACCTGACCGGTATGATTCATCTAGATATCTGAAACCTCAGGCTGATAACTTGGATGTCCTTCAAGAATGCAACTGCAGTCCTGACATATGGGTTGTCCTGCCTCAGGCAGCCCTTCGGTCGGCCGGATTCCAAAGTCCGGGTCCAGCGTCGGCCGATGTTGCCCTCTCCCCGACATCAGAGCAGCTGGAGTATAAAGGCATCCGCCGACGCCATCTTCTTCAGTCTTTCTTGCCACGCGGTGCCCGAAGCAGAAGCAGTTCGCAAGTGCCGGTCGGTCAGCTCCTGTGTTTTCAGTTACCAAAGTCATCAAAAAACTAAGTACCCCGTTGGGGAATATTTTTCTTGCCTCAGCCGATGTCAGAAAAAATTGAAAAGGTTAACAATTGTTTGTCTTGTGGTAAACAAATACCTCATAAGGACTTCCACTCTTACTGCCTTCCCTGTCTGGGCCCAGACCACGACGTCTCGGCCTGTGCTGCCTGTGCTTGCTTTAATAAGCGCACACTCAGGCGCCAGGCAGAATTTGCCAAAGACTTTTTTGGCGAAAATTACGCTTATATCATGCCGTCGGAACAACCGACAGCACATATTTCCAAAAAACGTAAGGACCGGGACCGACATCCTCGGCCCGCGTCGTCCACCGATACCACTCCCAAGCCTACCGTGAGTGCATCGGCCTCTTCGGAGGCGGTAATTCAACCGCTCCAAGCCGACGACACCGCTTTATCGTGTACTTCGGTCCCGGAGGTTACCCCGGTGCCGGTGGTGGATTTTCCTCCCGAAACCGAAGCTCTAGAATTACCCGACACCATTCCAGTGGATAAAGTTACTCCTGCACGTGGGGCAGCTAGGCCTCCGGTCTCCATGTCCATCAAGGCCTACACACGTGCAAAGGCTGCCAGCCAGGCTAAGGCCCATCCTACTAAAACTATTTCCCAGAGTCATTCTTCTGATAAACAGATCATGACCCTAGCTGCTGATCTAATCTCTCTAATCAGAGGTTCTCAGTCACACCCAGACAGGGGTTCTCAGCCTCCTGCAGATAAAAGACCTAGGACAGAACAGCCAGATACTCTCTCTTCAGATGAAGCCTCTAGGGATTCTGAGCACTCAGATACCCAGGAAGAATCCTTCCAGGCCTACGAGGACTCTGATGCTGAGGAATCAATTCCTTCTGCCTCTCCTCCAGAGGATATTTCTTTCGGAGAAGTTCTCCACTCCATGAGAGAACATTTTCAGTGGCAGGGCCAGGAATTTTCTGACTCCAGGAAAAGGCTACATACCTTCCTCAAGTTACCCCAGCACAGACATTTAGCTATTCCTCCAGTGTTGGATGTCTTGGATGATGTATACTCAGACTCCAGTGCTTCCCCTGATTCTCTCCCTCCTGCTCCTGTCAAGCCAGACAGATATTACAGGGTTCCTGAAACTCACAAACATCTATTTAAGGCCCACTCTGTGGATCTAGAAACTATTTCTCAGGGGCCCAAAGGAGTGGCTACTTCCTCGGCCAAAAACCCTTTGCCCACAGACAGGGAATCTAGGTCCCTGGAGAGATGAGGCAAAAAAGTTTATACCTCTTCCACCCTTGCCATGAGGTCACTTAACTGTCTTTTTCATATGTTTCAGTACCAGGATTACTTAATGGATGATTTGCAGAAAAAGTTAGCCTCTCCTGAGCCTATAGATAGAAAGGCATTGCAGGATTTGGTTCATAACACTCAGCAGGTTAGCAATCATTTTCTTCAGTGTGGTTATGATGCATTGGAAGCTTCATGTAGGTCAGCTATGACAGGGGCCGTTATACGTAGACATGCTTGGCTGAAAGAACAGCCACTGCCAGACCATGTTAAAGTAAAGCTCCTAGATGCACCTCTGGAAAAACAGAAGCTTTTTGGTGCTACTGCACAGGATGTGTTGAAGTCTATTGAGGAAAAGGCTAAATCAGTACAGACAGTCAAGGATTTCCTCCAGGTTCAGCCACCTAGATTCAGCAGGAATTGACCTTCAAAGAATTGGTCCTTTCCGGACACTGACAAATTTCAAAGGGGAAAAAGCAGGCGTGCTCGAGGTAGAGGGCAATACCGAGGCTCTTACAGGGGCCGCCAATGGCAACCTCCAAATCAGAGAAGTGGCGCAGGTAGTTCAGCTGCACCACAGGGACAATCACAATGACTTGACTTTCACCCCGCCGACCAAGGCTCAAAGAGAAGCACCTCTAGGCGGAAAATTATCCTTATTCTCAAAGAACTGGCACATTTTAACCTAGGACAAATGGATTCTGGACATAGTAGACCAAGGTTACAGGTCCACTTCCATACCTTACCAACGAGACAAGGCATGCCAAACCTGCCACAAAATCAAAGGGCAGAGGCACTCAAAGTTGTTACAAATAAAAGCAATAGAAAAGGTTCCTCCTCAGGAACAAGGCCCGGGATTTTATACAAGACTGTTCCTTGTTCCAAGAAAAGAAAAGCAATGGAGACCTATACTGGACTTGTCCGCTCTAAACACTTTTCTCATTGTGCCAAAATTCAAAATGCTGACTTTACAGCAACTCCTTCCCATGCTGGGCAAGGGGTCTTGGCTGGTTACTCTGGACCTCAAGGAGGCATACCTGCATGTCCCAATCAGACACAGTTGCAGAAGATACCTCAGATTTCTTGCAGGATCAGAGCATTATCAATTCTCAGCATTGCTGTTTGGCTTATCTACTGCGCCCAGAGTATTCACGAAATGCCTGGCATCAGTAGTTGCACATTGCAGGCTCCAGGGAATTCAAATATACCCTTACCTGGATGACTGTCTTATACAAGCAACGAAAAGTTGAGATAGAAAAAACTTTTATAAACAACAAAGCTTTCAGGTTAAAAAAACCCTTTTTCAATGTTTCACAACCAGTACATTTAAAAACGCCCTTATATATACAACACATGAATTAAATGATCATATGACCTACAGCCATCATCACATGATCATTACCAATGTATAAACACATGAAAAACACATAAAAAACATAGAAATATTTAACCAACATTAAAACTAATGACATTATTTATCTATTAATCATCTAATAAATAACCATGTTCAAAATTATTCAAAAATGTCTATAATATACAAACATCATAAAATCAACTTAATCTAGTTTGTTGAATTCTATTTAAAACTGGCTTTAAAGACACTGCAGCATTCAAGCCAGGATGGTTATCCGCTGATAATCTAACTATCCAATCATACTCCCTGAGGTCCAGTAAATTAGACAAATCACCTCCTCTGGGTGATGCTATAATGTAATCTAGAACTTGAAAACTAAATTGATGTTCACTACCCCTTAGTGCAATGTGCTTAAATAACGCATTATTTTCATTTGAATGTCTAATATTAGATTTATGTTCAGTTATGCGTTCTTTTAGCTTTCTAGTGGTTTTACCCACATAGAAAGCTGGGCATATTTTACATGTTGCCAGGTAAACTACATAGCTAGATATACAGGTGGCATGGCCACGAAAAACATATTCTTTTCCTGTTATCGGATGTTTGAATATATCTGATTGAGTCATACCACTGCTTTTAAGTATATCATTACAACAATTACAATTGTGGCACGGATATGTGCCCTGCTTCATACTTATTTTTACACCATCTTTCATATTGTTAAAATCTTTGTAACCAAGCATACTCTTCAGTGTTCTCATGTTTCTGTAACAAAAATAAGGTTTGTCACCAACTAATGATTTTATATCATCTTGTGCTAATAACACTTTCCAGTATTTAAATAGTATTCTATTTATATTATTCGACATTGAGTTATATGAAGTAATGAATCTTAATTTATTTATGGTGGGCCTAGTCACTTCAATACTATTTCCTACTTCAGGTGTCTTATTGAAAATGGGTTCATACATCTCTTCTCTATTGGACATTATATGTTCTTTTACATTTTCCAATAGATCCAGAGAATACCCACTGTTCTTAAATTCTTCATAAACTTCATCCAGTTGTTTTATATACTTGTCATGTTCAGAATTAAGTCTACTAACCCTAGCCATTTGGGCCTTAACGATACCCTTAAAGACGTGGGGTGCATGCATGCTGTTTGCATGCAAGTATCTACCGGATGCCACATCTTTTTTAAAAATTGATGTATTAATCTCTTTGTTATTTTTCTGAAGTTCTACGTCCAAAAAATGAATACACGTATCTGATACTTCCACTGTGAACTTTAAATAATCAGTGGTATTATTTAGTGAGGAGACAAAGTCTAACAGATCCACTATACTTCCTTTCCAAAGCAAAAAACAGTCATCCACGAATCTCTGATAGAATAATATACTACTATTCACAAAATGTTCGCCGTTACCTATGTGCTCCTTTTCCCACTGATAAAGAACAAGGTTGGCGTATGTATTTGCCACAGGCGTGCCCATTGCTACGCCCGTTTGTTGTAAATATATGTTATTATCAAATAGGAATATATTATTTCTCAGGACTAGGTCCAGTAGCATACATATATTTTCTATATGTCTTCTTGTTCCCTCCTGGGCAGCCATCAGAAAACTTCTGATGGAATCTATCCCAGTGTCATGTGGAATGACCGTGAACAATGAGGTAATGTCCATGACTACCATGTAGATGTCATTAAAATTACTCATTGTTGCTTTCAAATCTAGATAACATAGTTTCAATTTTTCTAAGAAATCTACAGTGTCCTTAAGTACTGTTTTGCACTTAGATAGCAATGGTTGCAGCTGCTTCTGCAGGTATAAAGATATTGGCTCGGTGATCCAGCCTTTACCGGATACTATCGGCCTCATTGGAGGTTTGTCTAGGGATTTGTGTACCTTAGGATACACAGTCAACATTCAAAAATCAAGACTACTGCCATCCCAACAGATTATTTTTCTAGGAGCCAAATTGGACACACAATCACAAATGGCTTTCCTCACAGAGGAGAAACAAGAACATTTACCAGATTACTTCAAAAGCCTAACAAAGCTCACCCAGCTGACTGCAAGGAAAATCCTGCAGGCCCTGGGGTTCATGGCATCTTGCATTCTTCTGGTACCTCTGGCAAGACTACACATGAGAAAGCTACAATGGTACCTAAAAAAGCTTATGGTCTCAACACAGCCAAAATCTAGAAGACGTAATACCACTCATTCCATGCCTGCAAAGAATTTTTGTGGTGGGCTCAAGCAAGTCATCTAAACAAGGGCATGTCTTTCAACAAACCTCTAGCAAGTCAAACCATTACAACAGATGCCTCAGACCATGGATGGGGGGCGCACATGGAGGACAGTTGCATTCAAGGGCAATGGACTCCCAGGGAAATGCATCTACACATAAATCAGAAAGAGATGTTGGCAGTGATATATGCAATCGAGGCCTTCGGGAAATTCCTTCAACAAGGTCATCTGCTAATAAGGGCAGACAACACCACTGTCATGTGGTATATAAACAAGCAGGGAGGCACTCACTCTTACCCCCTCTGCAGACTAACAATGACTCTTTGGGAAAAGTCCCTGAAACTGAACATCCACTTGCAATCCCAGTTTGTTCCAGGCAAGGACAATGTTCTGGCGGACAGGCTGAGCAGAAATTTCTTGGATCCACACGAATGGATGCTGCATCCACACATTTTCTCACAAATAACAAGTGCATGGGGAAAACCGGACATAGATCTCTTTGCTTCTCACCTCAATCATCACCTGGAGAAGTTCTGTTCAAGGACGCACCATCCTCTAGCCTGGAGAACGGATGCCCTCTCCTTCAGCTGGAATTCCCTAACAATTTATGCATTCCCTCCTCTACCATTACTGACCAAGGTGTTACTGAAGATCAAAGCAGAACAACCGAAAGGAATTTTGATAGCTCCAGACTGGCCAAGGCAGCACTGGTATCCATTGCTACTGAGCATAACTCACACCAAACCGTGGCCTTTGCCTCAATGGCCTCTGCTTCTAACACAGCACAATTACAGGACTGTTCATCAAAACCTGCAAACATTGCAGCTGACAGCTTGGAGGGTTCCATGATTTTCTCCCATACCTCTCTTTCCGAACAAGTGCAAGAAATCTTGCTGGAAGCACGCAGACCTTCCACCAGAAAAACCTATTCAGCCAAATGGAAGAGATTCATCATCTGGAATGCCAACAAGGGTCAAGATGCATCAGTAATGAGCATACCACAGATATTAGAATACTTGGCAGAAATGTTTCATAGTGGCCTCTCATATTCTTCCATAAAAATTCATGCTTCAGCAATCTCAGCAAAATACAACTGTGACCCACCTGTGTTTTCACATCCCTTGCTAAGACAGTTTCTGAGAGGGATAAAGAATATCAAACCTCCCAGTAAACCACCAGTACCTGCATGGGACCTCAATTTCGTCTTGGAAAAATTAACTCTTCCTCCTTTTGAACCAGCAGCATCTTCAGAAATGCAATTTCTCTCCTGGAAAACGGTTTTCCTGTTGGCAGTTACCACAGCAAGAAGAGTCTCGGAGATACAGGCCCTGATGGCAGTACCTCCCTTTCTCATTTTTCATCAGAACAGAGTTTCTCTAAGAACCAATTCTTCATTCATGCCAAAAGTGATATCCAGGGTGTCTCTAAATCAAGCAATTCACCTGCCTACATTCTTTCCCAACCCTTAAAATAGGGGGGAAAAGCTGCTGCACACTTTGGACATACACAGACAACTATGCTACTACTTGGACAGAACAAAGACCACCAGAAAGTCTGACCAATTATTTGTAGCTTATGCTGCTGGAGTGCAAGGAAAGGCAATCTCCAAACAAACAATATCAAAATGGATTGGACATTGCATCAGATTCTGTTACTCTTTCCATGGAAAAGGTGTACCAGCCAATATTAAGCCACACTCCACCAGAGCTATAGCCACATCCACAGCCTTTCTAAGAGGAGTGGCTACAAAGGACATTCTAGAGGCTGCTACATGGAGCTCCATGGATACATTTACCAAACACTACAACCTGCCTTTATACTCCAGATCCCGAGCAGGCTTTGCTTCGGCAGTCCTGCAGGGCATTTTAGCTACACCGTCACTTTATTAGATCCTACCACCCTCAGCTTGGCTATGGTATTCAACCCATATGTCAGGACTGCAGTTGCATTCTTGAAGGACATAGTACAGATGTCCTTCAAGAATGCAACTACAGTCATAACATATGGGTTGTCCTGCCTCAGGCAGCCCTCGGTCGGCCGGATTCCAAAGTCTGGGTCCGGCGTAGGCTGGTGTCGCCTCCTCTCCGACGTCAGAACGGCTGGAGTATAAAGGCATTGGCCGACGCCATCTTCTTCAGTCTTTCTTGCCGCGCGGTGCCCGAAGCAGAAGCAGTTCGCAAGTGCCGGTCGGTCAGCTCCTGTGTTTTCAGTACCGAAGTCATCTAAAAGCTAAGTACCCCGTTGGGGAACATTTTTTCTTGCCTCAGCCGATGTCAGAACAAATTGAGAAAGTTAATAATTGTTTGTCTTGTGGTAAACAAATACCTCATAAGGACTTCCATTCTTATTACCTACCTTGCCTGGGCCCAGACCACGACGTCTCGGCCTGTGCTGCCTGTGCTTGCTTTAATAAGCGCACTCTCAGGCGCCGGGCAGAATTTGCCAAAGACTTTTTCGGCTAATCTTTCGCTTATATCATGCCGTTGGAACAACTGACTACTCAATCTTCCAAAAAACGAAAGGACTAGGACCGACATCCTCGGCCCGCGTCCTCCACCGATACTCCTCCTAAACCCTCCGCGAGTGCTTCGGTCCCTTCGGAAGCGGTAATTCAACCGCTCCAGGCTGACGACACAGCGTTAACTCGTCCTTCGGTCTCGGAGTCTACACCGGTGCCGGTTGTTGACTTTCCTCCAGAAACCGAAGTTCTGGATCTACCCGACACCATTCCTGTGGACAAGGTTACTCCTGCACGTGGGGCAGCTAGGCCTCCTGTATCCATGTCCATCAAGGCCTTTGCACGTGCTAAGGCCGCCAGCTAGGCCAAGGCCCATCCTAAACCTACTGCCCAGGCCCCTTCTTCTGCTAAACAGATCATGTCTCTTGCTGCAGATCTTATTTCTCTTATCAGGGGGTCTCAGCCTCATCCAGACAGAGGTTCTCAGCCACCTGCAGAGAAAAGGCCCAGAACTGGGCAGGCCGACAACCTCTCTTCAGATGAAGTCTCTGGGGATTCTGAGCATTCAGATACCCAAGAAGAATCCTTCCAGGCCTATGAGGACTCTGATGCTGAGGAATCAATTCCCTCTGCCTCTCCTCCAGAGGATTTTTCGTTCGGTGAAGTCCTACACTCTATGAGGGAGCATTTTAAATGGCAGGGTCAGGAATTTTCTGATTCCAGGAAAAGGCTACGTACCTTCCTCAAGCTACCCCAGCACAGACCTTTAGCTATCCCCCCAGTTATGGATGTCCTGGATGATGTTTTCTCCGACTCCAGTGCTAACCCTGATTCTCTCCTTCCTGCTCCTGTCAAACCAGACAGATATTATAGGGTCCCTGACACCCACAAACATCTCTTTAAGGCCCATTCTGTGGATCTAGAAACTATTTCACTGGGCCCCAAGGGAGTGGCTACTTCCACAGCCAAGAATCCACTGCCAGCGGATAGGGAAGCTAGGTCCCTGGAGAGATGGGGTAAAAAAGTTTATACCTCTACCACCCTGGCCATGAGGTCACTTAACTGCCTTTTTCATATGTTTCAGTACCAGGATTTTTTACTGGATGATTTACAGAAAAAGCTAGCCTCTCCTGAGCCTATTGATAGAAAGGCATTGCAGGATCTAGTACATAACACTCAGCAGGTTAGCAATCATTTTCTTCAGTGTGGTTATGATGCATTGGAGGCTTCATGTAGGGCAGCTATGACT
Organism: Protopterus annectens; assembly: GCF_019279795.1. Lineage (NCBI taxonomy): Eukaryota > Metazoa > Chordata > Ceratodontiformes > Protopteridae > Protopterus > Protopterus annectens. The sequence goes on along the minus strand of NC_056733.1, from coordinate 1,481,900,842 downwards.
GGGGCTGTTATACATAGACATGCTTGGTTGAAAGAACAGCCACTGCCAGACCATGTTAAAGTAAAGTTACTTGATGCACCTCTGGAAAAACAGAAGCTTTTTGGTACTAATGCACAAGATGTGTTGAAGTCCATTGAGGAAAAAGCTAAATCAGTACAGACAGTCAAAGATTTCCTCCAGGTTCAGCCACCCAGATTCAGCAGGAATTTGCCTTCAAAGAATTGGTCCTTTCCAGACACTGACAAGTTTCAAAGGGGAAAAAACAGGTAGAGGGCAATACCGAGGCTCCTACAGGGGCCACCAATGGCAACCACCAAATCAAAGAAGTGGTGCAGGCAGTCCAGCTGCACCACAAGGACAACCACAATGACTTGACTTTCATACCGTCTACAAAGGCTCAAAGAGAAGCACCTTTGGGCGGAAAATTATCCTTATTCTCAAAAAACTGGCATATCTTAACCAAGGACAACTGGATTCTGGATTTAATAAACAAAGGCTACAGATTCCACTTCCATACTTTACCAATAAGACAAGGCATGCCAAACCTGCCACTTCATCAAAGGGCAGAGGCACTCATTCAAGTTTCAAAGCTGTTAAATATAAAAACAATAGAAAAGGTCCCTCCACAGGAACAAGGCCAGGGATTTTATTCAAGACTGTTCCTTGTTCCAAGAAAGGAAAACAAATGGAGACCTATACTGGACTTGTCTACTCTGAATACTTATCTCATTGTGCCAAACTTCAAAATGCTGACGTTGCAGCAACTCCTTCCCATGCTGGGCAAGGGGTCTTGGCTGGTCACTCTGGAACTCAAGGAGGCATACCTGCATGTCCCAATCAGACAAAGCTGCAGAAGATACCTCAGATTTCTTGCAGGGACAGAGCATTATCAATTCTCAGCATCGCCGTTTGGCTTATCTACTGCGCCCAGAGTGTTCACGAAATGCCTGGCATCAGTAGTGGCACACTGCAGACTCCAAGGAATTCAAATATACCCATACCTGGACGATTGCCTCATACAAGCAGACAACAAGCAAACCTTGATAGCAAACTTGGACTATGTCTTTCAATTACTACAGGCCTTGGGATACACAGTCAACATTCAGAAATCAAGACTTCTGCCATCCCAACAGATTATTTTCCTAGGAGCCAAACTGGACACAAAAACACAGATGGCTTATCTCACAGAGGAAAAACAACAGCAGTTACCAGAGTACTTCAAAGGCCTAGCAAAGCTCTCCCAGCTGACTGCAAGGAAAATCCTGCAGGCCCTGGGGTTCATGGCATCTTGCATTCTTCTGATACCTTTGGCAAGACTTCATATGAGAAAGCTGCAATGGTACTTAAAAAGCTTATGGTCCCAACACAGCCAAAGCCTAGAGGACGTAATCCCACTCATTCCATGTCTGCAAAGAGAATTTTTGTGGTGGGCTCAAGCAAGTCAGTTAAACAAAGGCATGTCTTTCAACAAACCTCAAGCAGGTCAAATGATTACAACAGATGCCTCAGATCATGGATGGGGGGTGCACATGGAGGGCAGATGCATTCAAGGTCAATGGACACCCAAGGGAAAGGCATCTGCACATAAACCAAAAAGAGATGTTGGCAGTGATACATGCAATTGAGACTTTCGAAAAATCACTTCAACAAGGGCATTTGCTAATAAGGACAGACAACACCACTGTTATGTGGTATATAAACAAGCAGGGAGGCACTCATTCTTATCCCCTCTGCAGACTAACAATGATTCTCTGGGAAAAATCCCTAAGTCTGAAGATACATCTGCAATCCCAGTTTGTGCCAGGCAAGGACAATGTACTGGTGGACAAGCTGAGCAGAAATTTCTTGGATCCACACGAATGGATGCTGCATCCTCACATTTTCTCACAAATAACAAGGACATGGGGAAGACCGGACATAGATCTCTTTGCTTCTCACATGAATCATCACCTGGAAAAGTTCTGTACAAGGACCCACCATCCTCTAGCCTGGAAAACGGATGCTCTCTCCTTCAGCTGGAAGTCCCTAACAATTTATGCATTCCCTCCTCTACCACTGCTGACCAAGGTGATACTGAAGATCAAAGCAGAACAACCAACAGGCATTTTGATAGCTCCAGACTGGCCAAGGCAGCACTGGTACCCATTGCTGTTGAGCATAACTCGGACCAAACCGTGGCCTCTGCCCCTATGGCCTCTGCTTCTAACACAACACAATTACAGGACGGTTCATCAAAACCTGAGAACATTGCATCTGACAGCCTGGAGGTTACCATAACTCCTTCCGATATCTCTCTTTCCAAAAAAGTTCAAGAGATCTTACTGGATGCACGCAGACCTTCCACCAGAAAAACCTATTCAGCCAAGTGGAAGAGATTCATCATCTGGAATGCTAACAGGGGTCAGGATACAACAGTATTGAGTATACCTCAGATATTGGAATACTTGGCAGAAATGTTTCATACTGGTCTCTCATATTCTTCCATAAAGATTCATGCCTCAGCAATCTCAGCAAAATACAATTGTGATCCACCTGTGTTTTCACATCCTTTGCTAAGGCAGTTCCTAAGGGGGATAAAGAATATCAAACCTCCCAGGAAACCGCCAGTACCTGCATGGGACCTCAATTTCGTCTTGGAAAAATTAACTCTTCCTCCCTTTGAACCAGCAGCAACTTCAGAAATGCAATTTCTCTCATGGAAGACGGTTTTCCTATTGGCAATCACATCAGCAAGAAGGGTCTCGGAGATACAGGCACTCATGGCAGTACCTCCTTTTCTCATTTTTCATCAGGACAGAGTCTCTCTAAGAACCAATCCTTCATTCGTGCCAAAAGCAATTTCCAGGGTGTCTCTAAATCAAGCCCATTCACCTGCCTACTTTCTTCCCCAATCCTCAAAACAGGGGGGAAGCACTGCTGCATACTTTGGACATACACAGGCAACTACGCTACTACTTGGACAGAACTAAGGCCACCAGAAAGTCTGACCAACTGCTTGTAGCCTATGCTGCTGGAGTACAAGGAAAAGCAATCTCCAAACAAACAATTTCCAAATGGATTGGACACTGCATCAGATTCTGCTATTCCTTTCATGGAAAAGGTGTGCCAGCCAATATTAGGCCACACTCCACCAGAGCTATAGCCACATCCACAGCTTTCCTAAGAGGAGTGGCTACAAAGGACATTCTAGAGGCTGCTACATGGAGCTCCGTGCATACATTTACCAAGCACTACAACCTGCCTTTATACTCCAGATCCCGAGCAGGCTTTGCTTCGCCAGTCCTGCAGGGCATTTTAGCTACACCATCACTTTCTTAGTTCCAACCACCCCCAGCTTGGCTATGGTATTCAACCCATATGTTATGACTGCAGTTGCATTCTTGAAGGACATAGTACAGTTTTGTACCTACCATAAATGTAGATGTCCGATAGATATGCAACTGCAGTCGGATTCTCCCACCCTCCTACCCCTCTGCAACCTTCTTTATGGGTCCACTACCCCTATTCCTATTAGCTGGGGGTATCTCTATGGTGTATCTGTTTATTACTGTTGTGCATGTCTAGAATTCTTTATCCATTCACCAAATTTAGCCTTCCTAGGAGGGCACCTGGCATCTGGGGCAAGAAACACTGAAGAAGATGGCGTCGGCCGATGCCTTTATACTCCAGCTGTTTTGACGTCGGAGAGGAGGCGACACCAGCCGATGCCGGACCCAGACTTTGGAATCCGGCCGACCGAGGGCTGCCTGAGGCAGGACAACCCATAGATTCATAGATTCATAGATTCTTACTAAGCTAGTTGCCCTTGCGAGCCATTTTAAGCTTAGCCAATTATCCCTTGTGAGACTCAAACCCTGCACCTTGTGTTTGTAAGGCAAACACCTTAACCATTAGTTATGACTGCAGTTGCATATCTATCGGACATCTACATTTATGGTAGGTACAAAACTGTAGTTTTTGTACCTACCATAAATGTAGATGTCCGATAGATATGCAACTGAAGTCAGGTTTTCCCTCCCTCCTACCCCTCTTTTCCTTTTGGGTCAATTCCCCCTTTCCTCTATTAGCTGGGGATATCTGTTATGGTGTATCTGTTTATTACTGTTGTGCATGTCTGGAATTTTTTATCCATTCACCAAATTTAGCCTTCTCTGGAGGGCACATGGCATCTGGGGCAAGAAACACTGAAGAAGATGGCGTCGGCGGATGCCTTTATACCCCAGCCGCTCTGACGTCGGGGAGAGGGCGACATCGGCCGACGCTGGACCCGGACTTTGGAATTCGGCCGACCGAAGGGCTGCCTGAGGCAGGACAACCCATATGTCAGGACTGCAGTTGCATATCTATTGGACATCTACATTTATGGTAGGTACAAAACTGTACTTTTCTCCAATTCCATTAATAGCCAGACAACGATGCTGTCTTTCCCTGTTCATCACATTCTTTTATCTTCCCATAAACCTTCTACAACAAAACTTTACACAAGTAAATGGAAAAGGTTCTTGGGCGCAACAAAAACACACTGACCCCTTGTCAGTTCCTGTACATATTATTGCGACGATTGGGGAGAGATGGGCGAAGGCTGCCAGCCTAGTCAAATAGATTTGATATATAATTCTGGCATTTGTAAATAAATGTAAAATACAGGCATGTTTTCTTGAATGTAAAAGAATATTCTGAAATGCGGAACTGCAAAACAAATAGCACCAGAATTATCCTTTCTAAAGACTTAAACCTTGCTTGTGATATAAGGCCTGCTGGAGAGACAGGTATGTATCCCAGAGACTACCCCGTCTCTGGAACAGGATCCCCATCCATGAGAAGCAGAGATCCTCTCTAACCCAATTCAAGTGTAACTTTGATAACTGGATGGGGAGCAGGAAGTTCATCCTTGGCTTGGCACCTGTGTCTCTAATGGACACAGGCATCCTGTAAATGATTCATCTCCCAGGGCCCTGCTTGTAAATGTTTAATCTCCCAATCCCCTGCTTACACTTGTCAAGGGTACCAGAATTTGTTAGAGATTTGAGATGAATGGCTAAGCTTAAAAAGGCCCTTGTGGTCATTAGTGCAGTAATAAATCTGCGAATCTATATGTTGTATTTATTGGATGTTCACAAACAGTTAAGTTTTACTTACATAGGACAAAAGAAATTAGAAAGACAGATCAGTTATCTGTGTTCTTTGCAGATTTTAAATTGGGTAACACAGTTGCAAGGGTAACTTAAGCCAGATGGCTGACAGATTACATATCATTTTATAACAAGCTGGGTTTAACATTGACAATACCTCTAAGAGCCCACTCAGCTAGGGCCATGGCAACTTCTTCAGTGTTTTTATCTAGAGCTTCCAAACATGATATATGTGCAGCTACAAATTGGGCAAACCCTTATTCCTTTATCACTCATTACAAACTGGATCTGGTGTCAAGGGAAGGAGCAGGCTTTGGTTGAACTGTGCTCAGGAATATCCTTCCTTAGAGTCCACCCGGGATTTTAGGTAGCTGGGGACTCTGTCCCAACAGTTGAGGATAGAATGAAAATGGACATCATCAGATAAAAAGTTATGTACTTACCCTAACGTTCCATCTGTGTTGTCCATTTTCATTCTTCCTCAACTTCCTGCCTACCAACCCCCCCCCAACCCTTATCACATATTATGGTTCCCCTTCACAATCCCAAATTACTGAATGCTCGAAAATTAGTAACTTGAGACTGTAAAGTCGAAAATACATAAGCGCGAATCTGCATAAGCGCAAATTCAAATATCTTGAATTCGTGATTATGCATGTCCGCTACGGGACGGGAAGTGTGTGAGTTGGGATGTTTTATGGAAGTGAAGGTAAGTGAGTGTATGTGTGTGTTTTGTAAGTTGTGTGTGTGGGTTAGGGTAGGAAGGTGGGAGTATGAGTGTGAGTGTTGGATGTGTGATGTGTTCGTGTGTGTGCAAGGCAGTTTAAAATTTTGGTGTGATGTTATTTTTTTTTTTTTTGAGTATAAGTGCGATCCCGGAGTTAGAATATATAAGTAGGGAGGTGTGGGGGTGCAGAGGGGCTAGAATATATAAGTAGGGGGGTGTGGGGGGTGCAGGGGGGCTTGCTCCCCTGCATACATGTAGTGCAGGGCTTGTAGTTTATATTATGTGGGTTGTATGGTGTGCGTGTTGTGTGGTGTATGTGTTCTGTATGTTCAGGGTTTTTTGTTTTCGTGCTTGCGGGTTTCGGAATTTTTGTTGGTTGGACTTTAAAATTTCAAGTTACTGAATTTCGAGCATTCAGTAATTCGATTTTATGAAGGGGAACCTTATACATATATATATATATACACACACACACACACACATAGACACACATATATATATATATATATATATGTGTGTGTGTGTGTGTATATTATATATATATATGCGTGTGTGTGTGTGTGTGTGTGTGTGTGTATATATATATATATATATATATATATATATATATATTAGTATGTCCTACTTTAGGTAAATCAGCAAACAAGATCTGCGGTATGTTACAGGTTGGTGAATTCTGGACAAGGGAGGAGCTTGAGAGCTTTTTGGTTGCCACCAGCTTTAGTAACGGTCAAGCTGGATCCGAGGATCGGATCCGAATCCAACAGTTGAGGAAGAATAAAAATGGACAACATAGATGGAACTTTAAGTACATAACTTTTTTCTCTCCTATTCTGGATCAAACATTTTTCAGGGACTCTTAGAACCATTGCCAGTGAACTGGAGGGGCAAAGGATTTATTTGAGTTTTCTGGTGCCAGTAGGAGAAGTTACATGGAGACCTGTGCTAGAAATTTCCTTTCTCAATCCTTTTGTAAAGGTCCCAAAGCTCAAAATTTTCTCCCTTCAGACCTTGTTACCTCTGGTTCCCTTACTAGCTTTTCTTGTAAAACTAAATGTAAAAGGTGCGTATCACCGTATACACATTTGCAAGCACTTCAGAGTTTTTTTTTTAAGATTTTTCTGTATCTGTCTCACTTTATCAGTTCTCTGCCTTACCCTTTGGACCTTCTGCAGCTTTAATGGTTCATAGGTAAGTACTAGGCTATCTGCCCGAGGGCATCTATAAGCCTAGCCAGAATGTGTTGGCTTTCGACACCCCCTTAGATTAGTTCCCTGTGCCTTGGTCCAGCAGAGCCATTAGTTCCCTGTGCCTCTGTCCAGCCGGTTATTTATAAAGTGTCTGGATCCAGTGATTGCTTATTGCAGACTCCAAGGCATTCACATTTTTCCTTACTTGGACAATTGCCTTATATTTGCAGATTCTTTTTCCAGTTGTCAGGAGTCCCTTTTCAAGTGAACCTTTAGAAATGTTCTCTCATCCCTTCTTATAGAATAGTTTTTCAAGCATGTCTGTTAGATTTGGCCCAAGGAAGAGCCTTTTTTCCACCAGGAAAAGTAGAAATGTTCCAAAAGTTCTTCCTGAAATTTTCCTACCAAAACCAAGCATCTGCCAGGAAATTTCTCCAGATTCTGAGGAACATGGCTTCTGTGACAGTTACGATTCATCTGGCTAGACTTCACATGAGAAAAATTCAGTCTTACCTCAAGTCTGTTTTCATCATCTTTACCCCTTATCTTTAATTATCCACGTTTTTGGGTTTGTAAGGAGAGAGCGGAGGTTGTGCAGTAGATAGACCAGTTTATTAAAAAATCTAGATCTTCCATTCTTCCCTCTGCCTCCTCTTCAGTCTGTCACAACGGATGCTTCAGACATGGCTTGGGGAGCAGTCTCAAAAGGGTTAAAAGTGTAAGGTATGTGGAAGAAGCAAGGCAGAGAGGTGCACATAAATGTCAGAGATGTTGGCAGTAAGAAATGCTTTGAAAACCCTAAAGCATCTCTGGCCTTTGGATCCTCTACAATTTTTCTTAGACAACACCATGGTGATGTGGTACATAAACATGGGGAGTATCAGATATTATCCCCTTTGCAGACTTGCTGTGATAACTTAGGAGGTAGAATCGCAGCCCATTTTGACTCTACTTGGCTTCATACATTCTGTCAGAGCAAATCATTGCAGCAGACAAGCTGAGCAGGACCAGGACAGACCCTCAGGGAATGGAAGCTTCACCCTTGGTTCTTCTAAGAATTAATCGAACTGTGGGTAACACCTCAATTAGATCAGTTTGCCTCCTCTCAGAACATTCAACTAAAGAGATTCTGCCCCAGGATTCCTTGCAAATGGGCCTGGGAGACAGGAGCCTTCTCTTTCCCATAGACAAGTTTTTTTTATGTTTTTCCCCCCTTTTCACTGATATCCATTGCACTTCTAAAATTCAGAAGTACTTCCCAAAGATTGTGATAGTGAGCTCCTTTTGGACCAGGAAATATTAATTTGACTGCTTGGATGATTGAGTGTTGATACATTTTAGGCATTTTTTTACGAGGCTGTGCAGCAAGATACTGAAGGAGGTGACCAAGCCTGCTGCTAAGAAATCGTATATGTCTGTAGTGGAAAAGATTTTCTACATGGTGCCATTCAAAGAACCAGGACCTTCTTAAGGTTTTCTTTTATTTGTGTGAGTTGCTGTTTTTCTGTCCATTCTTTCTTCTCCGTCAAGATTTATCTGTTGGCCATCTCTGCATGGGTGTCCTTCCTTAGCTCCCCTTGTCTATACTTTTTCAAGTCAAGCAGTTTTGAAAATAACGGCATCTCCTCTTTGGGATTTTAATTTGTGCTTGAAAAGCTTACTCTCTTTCCATTTGACCTTGCTCATCATGCTGATTTGAGGATGTTAAAGATGAGAAAGTTGTTTTAATCATTGCTCTGACTTCAGCTAGGAAAGTATCTGAGTTGCAGTCTCTTATAGTGAGTCAACCCTACCTCACTTCCGCAAGGAGAAGATTTCTTTGATAACTAACCCTTCTTTTATGCCTAAACTGGTCTTGGAGTTGAGCCAGTTTGTTAATCTCCCTGTCCTTTTTTTCTGATCCCAAGAACAATGAAGTAAAGGTGGTTCATACCTGTGTGTTCACAAGCAACTCAGACACTACCTAGAGTAAAACTCACTCCTTCAGCAAAGCTGAACAACTATTTGTCTACTATAGTGTTATGGAAAGGACAACCAGTGTTGGAGAAGACTGTTTTTAGATGGCTGGCTCATGCTATTTCTTTGTTATTCTCACCATAATAAGCACTTCCAAACAGGGTTAGAGAGCCCACAGCATTAGGGCTTTGGCGTCTTTGGTGGCTTTTTGGAAAGGTATAGACTCTGTAAGTATCACAAAGACAACAGTTTGGTTCTCTATACATAGTTATGCAGAGCACTACAAACTGGATGCCTTTTCCAGGACCAGGATAGGCTTTGCTAGGACCATTTTTAGAGGCTGCTGGATTCTTAATGTATTTCATCCTCCCTTTTTTAAACTGTGGTAATAATCTATCCATAGAGCTTAGGCTACTGTAACAGTGATCTAATGTTAAAAATAGTGCAGTCATATAAGTAAACTTACCATAACAGTAGATGTTGCAATAGATCACTGTTGCAGTAGTCATTTCTATCCTCCTTCTCCTGGATGTTTGTGTTTTTCTTCCATTGCCATGGTGTGGATATATCCTTGTGCAATATAGCTTTTGTTTCTGGTTGTTTCATAGTATTTCTCCTTTCAGTGCTATTGCTTCCTATTTAAGCTTTCACTTTTTATTATGAAGCTTCTCTTGAGTTCCTGACAATGTGTGGGGATGGCACCCTTTCTTTGAAAAGCTTATAGGTGGCTGTATGGACAGGACCCATATTGCTTACTCTGCTGCAAACATAATCTGTTAGAATGTCTACTGTTATGGTATGTTTACTTACACAACCTTACTTACTGTCCCATTTCCTTCTTCTTTTCATGGCCTCTAGCCCCTATTTTTCTCTCTGCCTATCCCTCCTCTTTCTAGATATCACTCTGTAGATTCCCAGGTTTTATTTTTCTTTTTTGGGGGTGATATACATGATTGCACTTTGGTCCACTGGCCAAGAAAGCTCTAAAATTGCATAGGCAGGTGCATCCTAATAGCTCATTTGGGAGGTCGTACAACTCTCCCAGAAGGGGAAGAGTGCTAAGGTCTAAAATCAGGCTGGCTGTCCAGGACTTGGCAGCAAGAACTTCCAGTAATAGTCAGTACTACTTAATAGTGATCTACGTGAACTTCTACTATTATGGCAGGTTCCTACATAACTGTACTGTTTTCATAGTTTATAGTTTCATAGTATAGTACTAGGCTATCTGCCCTGAGGCATTTGTAAGCCTAGCCATAGTGATGTGGCTTTTGCCACCCCATGAAATGGTACAAAAATGTACAGATAAAATCTAGAATACTGTGCCTCTGTCTAGTAGTGACACAGTGAAGGTCCCCTTATATAATAGAATTAGTTTACTGTGCCTCTGTCTAGCAGTGACACAGATGTGACCCCTGGGGTAAAGTTACGATCTCCCATCCACTCATCAAGATTTCTCTTGAAGAGATTCAGCGAAGGGCTCTGCCTAATACGAACTGGGATCCTGTTCCAAAGCATGGGAAACCTCTGGGTTATGAATCTATCCCTCCAGCATATCCTATTCATACTTATGCCGAGGTTTAAGTCTTTAGCTCTCGTGGTCCTGATGGATTTGGATTTTTTGAGGTGGAGCATGTCCATCAGATCCTGATTGGACATGGCCTTGTATGTCAGGCAGAGATCACCTCTGAGCAGGCGGTATGCTACTGAATAGAGCTGAAGTTTCTTTAGTCTGGCAGAATAAGACATATGTTGGAGACCCTTGATCCTTTTGGTGAGGTACTTTTGTGGTCTCTCCAGCTGTTGCAAGTGCCGGGTGAGGTACATGCCAAATGGGGCATTGTACTCAATCATGGGTCTGATGAGGGAGGAATATAGGGGTACAATGACATCCTTGGATCTGGATGTGAAACCCTTCATGATGAGGTGTTCAAGGTAGAATGTTTTTCTAACCACTTTGGCAACGTGGGTGTCAAATGAGAGGTTGCTGTCTACTTGGGTCCCTAGGTCTCTGATTACTTTTTCCGTACTCAGTGGGTTGGGTTGCTGTCTGTGTGATAATTTGTGGGTACTTTGTTTTTTCCAAAAGGGATAACTATACATTTTTTGGCATTTAGTTTAAGGCCGTGACTACGGCACCAGTTGTCCGTTTCAGTGAGGCCTTTTTGTAGGATGTGTGTATCTGCTGGTGTATCGACTATGGCACCTAGTTTGCAGTCATCTGCGAACTTTGTCAGCCACAGCCCTCCCATGTTTGCTTTAACATCTGAGAAATAAATGCCGAACAAAAGGGGTCCCAGGACAGATCCCTGTGGGACACCACTTGTGACTGGCTTTGAGTCTGACATTGCTCCAGCGATTTTAACTTTATGGGTTCTGTCCTTTAGCCAGTTTGCAACCCATCTAGTGACATAAGGGTTTACTTTTAAACTGTTTAACTTATCTATGATGCCTGAGTGGGGTATTGTGTCGAAGGCCTTCGCCAAGTCCAGGTATGCTGTATGGACTGCTTTGCCCTCATCAATGGCTCTAGTGACTGTTTCGAAAAAGTCAACCAGGTTTAAAAGGCAGGATCTGCCCTTTACAAAGCCGAACTGGGTGGGGTCAAGCGTCTGTAGGTCCCCTATGTCTCTGTTTATGAGTTCCATAATGATTCTTTCCATAGCTTTGCAGACCAGGCTAGTCAAGCTTATGGGGCGGTAGTTTCCAGGGTCTGTAGAGGCACCCCCTTGTGGAGTGGGACCACTGTTGCTGTATGCCAGTGTTCAGGTACATATCCCGAAGTAAGGCTAAGGTTAAATAGCATTTTTATGTGTGGGTTTAGCTCCCCTTGGAGTTCACATAACACGCACCCCGAGATACCGTCAGGTCCCATTGATGCTGTGTTTTTTGCTTTTTTTAGGGTGGTTCTCACTTGGACATCTGAGATGACAGGGAGATTACATTCAGCTGGGATAAGTATTTCTTCTTTTGGGGGTGAAGGAGGCGAGAAATTTGCACTGAACCTATCAGCCAGAATGTTAGCAATATCTGTGGGTTCAGTGTATTTTTTGTTGTTGTAAACCAACTTTGAGCATATCTGAGGGTTTCCGCCCAGATTTCTAACATAGCTGAAGAAGGCTTTGTGGTTATCTTTAGTGTCCTTAGCGATTTTTCTCTCAAAGTTTGCCTTGGATGTTTTTGTGAGAGAACGTAGTTTTCTGCTAATGTTGATCAGAGATGTCTTCCCTTCATGGGATTTCGCTCTGACGTGCAGTAGCTTCCTTCTTTTGTTATACAATTTGTTTATGGCTGAGGTCCACCAGACAGGATGCTTACATTTGGTGGAGAGGGACTTGGATTTGTTTGGGATTGCATGATCCATGCATTCTTGGAGATGTCCATAGAAAGCATTTGTGAAGGATTCAGCATTGTGGGATGTGGCATCCACTGGCACAGTGGGCTTAAAGGATACCATCTCAGTCTTAAGAAGAGTGAAGTCTGCTTTTGAGAAGTTTTTCACTGTGGTCTTTTGTGCTGGGGGTGGAGGTGGGATATGTATATCCAGGGTGATTAGTTTGTGGTCAGATCTCACTAGTGAGGGGTATACTTTTGTCCCCATGTTTGTGATGATCAGGTCTAGTATATTATCTCCCCTAGTGGGAGAGGTGACTAGTTGTTCCAGTGCATTTGAATTTATGAATTCCAGGAACCTTTGGGCTAGGGTATTAGGGCTAGAATAATGTACCCAATCTATGTTTGGGTAGTTGAAGTCTCCCAGTATGATGGTATTTTGTGATACATTCATATCCTCCAATGTCTTCAGGAAGGCTGAGTGGGGTTCTTGAGATTGGGAGGGTGGTCTGTAACATGCTACCAGTTGTATAGCAGTTTTGCCTATGGTTAGTTGTACCTGTATGGTCTCTGATGCTTCATGTGTTGCTACTAACCTGGAGGTGTGGGTGTCCTTTATGAATATGGACACTCCCCCTCCCTTTGTGGTTCGGCCTGGGTTTTGGGGCCGAAAAGCATGATACGAGGTATAGCCTGGTAGTGCTGGGGTGCTCTCAGGAGCCTTGAACCAGGTTTCAGTTACTGCACAGACGTCGATGTTCTCCATGCTGAGGAGTGCATCAAGTGCCTGCATCTTGAGATTTAGACTTCTGGCGTTGAGCAGCATTACCCTTAGTTTTTTTCCATTTTTGTTTTCTAAGGAGGTGGGTTTGTCTTTGATAATGATGGAGATGTTGGCACAGAGTGCTGGACTGTTTAAACAAATGAGGAGAGCTGGAGAGTAGAAGCAGTTTAACCCTTTATTTTGGATGACTGTATAATAATGTTGGCAGATGTGCATAAGATGCTATGTAATATTTTCAGTATTTTTAGTGTATGAATGAGAGTCCGGTTTGAAATTTCAGAAGTCTGGCAGTGATAGTGGGCAAACAGCACAGGTCTGGAGTAGAAATTGCCTTAGTTATAGTTTGCAATTGTCATAAATGTCATTCTGCCAGAGCATGTTATGTACAGATCAAGCTTTTTGAGAACTTTTTTGTTAAATTATTTGTTGGATTTGGTAAAGAGTTTTCTCACATCTTGAGTGTGGGATTCAGTCATGACTTCATGTCATTGTTAGTGCAGAGGAATGCAGAGCCTGTGTATTTTTCTTCTGGCTGCATGTTCTGATTTTTGTTCCTCAATTTTTCAGTTTCCTCTCAGAAATGTGCTTTTTTTTCCCGTTTTCCTCATACTTTAGTCTGTTCCCATGATCCCCATCACTAATGCATGCCAGTTGATTCATAACTCATAATTGCTCATTTGTTTGCATTTATCCATGCTCTGGTAGTCCAGTTCACTTACCGCATAACTAATTAGTAAAATTAATAAATATTAAAAAGAAATTAAGGCATTAGTGCTTGCCACACTTCAGAAATAAACTTGGACATAGAACACTATGATGTGAAGTTGTTCAATCTAGCCGTTCATTCATCACTGATCGGCTCCGAAACGTCTGACTAGCAAGCTCAAAGTTCTCCAGTAGCTCGAGACCCCACCCTTATCCCATGATGCACTGCTGGAATTACCCCAGATCTAGTTTGCCGCGGCACGGATCTCTTGGTTTCCAGCTTGGCTCGAGACTTTATTGAGAATTTTTCAACCTTCAGAAAGTTATATTTTCACTTTTTTATATACTTTGTTCTATTCATAGTAGCAGAGATACTAGTTAGTAAATAGTACTTTTTTTCTGTGTTTTTACCCCTTTCCTCAGTATTCTATCTTGCCTTCGGCCTTTTGGCCTTAGGATTAGTGATTAGTCAGTGATCCTCTTTGGGATTATCGTTTTGGATCTCTAATTACTGCTTGTAGTTATTAACTGTTAGTGCCCCTTTTTGGGCTGCGTGTATGTTTGTGTGAGTTACTTAGTTTAAAACAGCTCTTAGCTGATCAGTGTGCTTGAGTTGTGTAATGTCTGAAGATAAGGACAAGCATCCAAAGTCTGGGTTTAAAAAGTGCCCAGACTGCGGACAGAAAATGTCAGTCACAGATTATCATGTGCAGTGTGTTTACTGCTTGGGTGAGGTACATCTGCAAGAGTCTTGCAAGCATGTGTCATTCCTTTTCCATAAGAGTATTAGCTGAAAGGAAAAGGAAATTGGTTGATAGGGGTATCATTAAGCACCCCTTTTCTGAGGCATTGTCTGACCAGGATGGAGCCAGTAAATCATCCAAATCTTCTACGTCTTCTACTGATTCTAGATCCAAGAAAGGAAAGAGGTCAGAAATTGTGGTGACTTCGGCTCCACTGCCCTCGGAGCCGACAGTCTGCTTTTTTCGGAACTGGGACACGGCCTTGGAACCGGTTACCGAAAAACCTCCTTCCATATTGCTCCAATCAGCTCTCTCTGTCCACTTTTCAAGGTCCTCTGTCAGCTTATCTGATCTGGATATGGGCCGGCTGGCTCAGAAACTCTTGAAGGCACCAGGCCTAGTTAAATTGCTGTTGTCTCAGACACAACCGTCGGAGTGGAAGACCACTACCCTTGAATTGTCTGCTCCTCCTCCAAGCCATATCGGACCTTCGGAGCCGGAGGAGGCTGACCTGATGATCGTGGATCCCTTGGAGCTGACACCTGCTCCAGTGTCATTGGCTCCATTTGCTCGGACATTCTCGGTGCCGACCGGCGACTCTAGGAGCCGACACTCTCCAGTCGGGTCCGGGGAGGATAGCCGCGCCGACTTGTCAGTGCCGACTCTTCCTCTCGGGGGCTTGGCTCCTATCTCGGGCTCGGAGCCCATGGCTTTGGTGCGGGAGGAGATCGCGGCTCCATCAGAGCCATCTACTCCTTCTCATCAGAGCCGAGGTGCTTTCAATGCCATGAGGCGAGTGTTGTCTCCCAAGACTTCCTCATCTCAAAGTCTGGCCTCTTCTTCCCCTAAAGTGCCTGTGTCTGTTTCCTCCGGTCCTCCCAAGCGTAGAGACCCAGAGCCTCAGGTAGCCCCACAAGGCGCTCCCTGCTCTTCTGAGACCTCTCCAGAAGTTCCCCCTAAAGAGGTTCCCAGGAAGAGATTATGCAAGAGGAGGCATTTGGACCCCCCCCCAGGAGTCTATCACATCGAACACTGATCTGGATGAATCAGAAGGGTTCCCCCAAATCCCCCTCTGAGGACATCTCCTTTGCAGAGATTCTTGAAATCCTTAGGCAGAGGGGTGATTGGCAGTCCAAGAGCTTTACTGAGGACGAGTCGGTTCTCCTGAAGGTGTTTGGGTCTCAACCTTCCACCTCTTGGGTATCTCTGCCCTATGATGAGCTTATGGATCTGGTCTCTCATAGGGCGTGGGAGTCTCCAGAATGTATGGAACCTGTTCCTTAGATGCCTAATAAGTTTATTTCAGCCCCTGTGGATAAGTCCTTTTTGACCAAGGGAGTCCCTGTTGATGCCATGGTGGTGGCGGTGGTAGCCACCAAAAAGGAATTGTCTGAGACTTCCTCATCTATCCATCCTCCTAATAGAGAATCTAGGATCATGGATAGATATGGAAAATGCATGTTTAGTTCAGCGACTTTCTCACTCAGATCACTGAACTACTTGACACATTTTACCAGACTGCAGAGAGATCTCCTTAAGGAATTGGGAGATGCTCTTCAGGGTGCTGCAGCTTCGAGTGTATCCGATAAGATTGCCACTCAGCTCTCTACCCTCAATTCAGTAGTCAGTTTGTCCATGCATCTCGTATCATATGCAGCTGATGGTTCGAGTAGAGCCGCAGGTACAGGAATCGCCCTCCGTAGGCATGCCTGGATGCGACTCTGTTCCTTCACGGAACACTACAAGTCTTCCTTTACTAATACCCCATTTGACGGCTCATCCTTGTTTGGGCCAAAGGTGAAGGAGACTTTAACCAGGTGTCAACAAGAAGGAAATACTCTGTCTGCCGTCGGAGTCTGTTTTTCCACCCCCACTCGACCCTTTCCCAAAGGTCAGAGGGGGGGAGATGTGGTTCCGGAAAGCCCAAGGAGCCTTTCAAGACACGCGTGGAGAGCCCCCTCCAGAGGCAGAGGAGGGGGTTTCAATGGAAGATGCCATCCTCGTGGCAGAGGGGGTCCGCAACACCAGGGTGGTAGAAATCACTTCTCTGGTCAATCCTACCAGCGCTCCTGAAAGGAGGCCCGCCTGTCCTACTCTGGAAAACGCTACGCTAGAAAAAAAGAGTCATCCAGCCAGTCCCAGCAGACCAGACAGGATTAGGAACTTACTCATGGTTCTTTTGGTTCCAAAGAAAACAGGGGACTGAAGACCCATTTTGGATCTCAGCAGACTCAACCAATTTGTGAGAAAAGAAAAGTTCTGAATGGTCACGCTACAGTCCATACTCCCCTTGTTGGGGAAGGACAATTGGATGTGCTCGATTGATCTCAAGGATGCATACTACCACATAAAGATGACCAGACCACCCAGAGATCACCTGCATTTCCAGCTGGGAGCCAATCATTATCATTTCCGAGCTCTGCCCTTTGGTCTCACTACAGCCCCCAGAGTGTTCACCAAGTGCATGGCAGTAGTCATGGCTCACCTGAGGCATCTAGGATTCCAAGTGTTTCCATATCTAGACGATTCGCTCCTTACCTCCACCACCAGGCATCAACTTCTTCAAGTGAGAGAGGCTACTCTGACACTCTGCGATCAGCTAGGCATTACAGTCAACTTCGAAAAGTCTGCCTTGTTGCCATCGCAGCGTATCGTTTTTATAGGGACAGAACTAGACACGTCAGCCACCACTCTCCGCTTTCTGCCAGAAAGAATCTCTATTGTTTGCCAACACATCATGTCCCTAATATCAAAGAACATAGCACCAGCAACAGAGGTATTGAAAGTTCTAGGATTGATGGCGGCAGCTATTCTAGCAATCCCCTTAGCAAGGATGCATATGAGAATCCTTCAATGGCTTCTATTCACGCAATGGTCTTACCAAGAACTTTCAGTGAGTCACATGATCCTGATAACAAATTCCTGCAAGAAGGATCTTCAGTGGTGGTTGACGTCTCTTCATGTCACAATAGGACATCCTTTCATGCTTCCCCCTCCTGTTGCCTCTGTTACCACGGACACTTCCCTGATAGGGGGGGGGGCTATTTCTGGGAAAGACTGCCCAAGGCACATGGACAGATCAAGAATCACATCTGCATATCAATGTCCTGGAGATAAGAGCAGTACTTCTAGCATTGCAATGCTTTCAGGACTCTCTTCCTCTAGGGACAATTGCAATACAGACAAGACAGCATGTCAGTGGTCTGGTATCTGAACAAACAAGGCGGGACCAAGTCTTATTCCCTTTACCGAGAAGCCCTCAGAGTATGGCAGTGGGCACTGTCATCACAGTGCTTTCTGTTGGCAATGCACATCCAGGGCAAATCCAACGTAATAGCAGACAGACTGAGCAGAGCAATCTTGTTGCCCCACGAATGGTCCCTCAAACAAGAAATTGCAGACAGAATCTTCTTCAAATGGGGCCAGCCTTCCTGCAACCTCTTTGCCAGTCACATCAACAACAAATGCAGAAGTTATTTTGCCCTAATTCCCATGACAGGTCACTCACCGAGGGATGCTCTTGTCCACGATTGGCCCCCGGGTCACCTCTATGCATTTCCACCAATTCCCCTGATTTCCAAATTCTTACAGAAAGCAAAGTCGCTGGGACGGACAATCATCCTCATAGCCCCTCATTGGTCTCGGCAGATTTGGTTCCCGTTTCTTTATCATCATATTCTGGAAGATCCATGTTTCCTGGACCCAATTCCGGACTTGTTGACACATCCGTCAGGGAATCTTCACCCGTCATTGCAGACACTGAAGCTAACCGCTTGGCTGCTCCAATTCCCCGCATAGCCAGGCTCTATAATCTTTCCCATTACACTAGTCAGATTTTGTTGGCTTCCCACAAACCTTCCACCAGAAAATTGTATCGTAGTAAGTGGAAAAGATTTTCCATTTGGGCTTCTTCCCACAACGTTGACCCTTATGAAACGCCATTGTCTTCTATCTTACAATTCTTTACAGAAATCTTCAACAAAGGAGCAGCGGCAGCTACGATACGAGTGCAATTAGCTGCTATATCTAATTTCCATCTAGTAATTAATGGTTTGAATATTATGGCTCACCAATTGTCTAAGGTTTTCTAAAAGGTTCTTTTCACATAAGGCTTCCAGTGAAGACACCTTATTCCCCCTGGAATTTAAATTTTAAGTTATCTCGTATCATTCTTCCTCCTTTTGAGCCTGCATCATCTTGTGAACTAAAATTCTTGTCATGGAAAACTATCTTCTTAGTAGCCATTACTTCAGCCCATAGAGTGTCAGAGCTTCAAGCCCTTTCCATCAAACCCCCTTACATGGTCTTCCATACTGACTCTCAGAACTATAATCCATCCTTTCTTCCCAAAGTATGTTCCGAGGTTAACATTAATCAAGTCATTGAGTTACCTGTTTTCTTCCCTAATCATACCAACAAATTAGAATATATGTTGCATAAACTCAATGTTCATAGACAACTTTGATTTTATTTGGACAGAACCAAAGACATTAGGAAATCAGATCAACTATTTGTGTCCTTTTCTGAGACCAGGAAAGGTAAACCATTTGCTAAAACAACGCTTTCTAAGTGGCTGTCGGATTGCATCACCTATTCGTATACCTCTCATAATACGCCATTGTCTAGTAAGGTAAAGGCTCATTCAACCAGAGCAGTTTCTACCTCATCAGCCTTTCAAGCCAAATTACCTTTGGATAACATCTGTGCAGCAGCCACCTGGGCTAAACCTCACACTTTTATAACTCATTACAAAGTGGATAAGGCCTCCATGGACAGGGCTTCATTGGGTTCTGCAGTTCTGAAGAGTGTACTTCGTGAGCCACCCAAGATCAGGGAGCGAGGGATGCTACCCATCAGTGATGAATGAACAGCGAGATTGAACAACTTCACATAAAGAAGTTATGTACTCACCATAATGTTCCATGTGAGTTGTTCCATCTTGCCTTCATTCTCACGTCCCTCCCTCCTTCCCCCTCCTGGAGGCTGTCTTCATCATGGTTTTTCAATGTGTATTCATACTAGGCAGAACTATTATTGTACTTTTATATGGTACGCAGCAAACAAGATCTGAGGTAATTCCAGCAGTGCATCATGGGATAAGGGGTGGGGATCGAGCTACTGGAGAACTTTGAGCTTGCTAGTAGGCCGTGTCGGAGCCGAGGATTGGCTCTGAACCCATCAGTGATGAATGAAGGTGAGATGCATCAACTCACATGGAACGTTATGGTGAGTACATAACTTCTTTTTTTAGTACATGAAACCAGGTTAGTCCACTGCTGCTCTCTCCTTCCTTGTCTTGGATATAAATTCATTGGAGAAGAAAGAGGGATCTCTGTCTTCACCGTGGAATCAGATGGAAGTTTTGTCTGTCTTGATAAAGTTGCCAAGGTGGCTGGTGCCTGAAGGGAAATCAAGGAGAAATAAAACACTCATCTGTAATATAGGTGCAATTAGGTATACAGGAAAAAGTTATAAGGGCAACTTAATTTGCACTTTTACATTGGGATCCCTTATGTTGTTTATTGTAGAGATAATGAGCTGCAAAGAAAATGTGTCTGTCTGTTAACCAGGGAAGTGAGCTAGTTATTACTGGATTCTCCAGGTCGCAAGGAAAAAGTTGAATTAAATATAGGTATGACTGTTTAGTGTAACCACCCATCCGGCATGTCTTTGGGAGATGTCAAGAAACTAGAGTATGTGAAAACAAGTGCACAGACATGGAGAGAGCCTTGAAAACTCCACACAGGCAGTGATTAGAGGTTAGGATTAAATCTCACGCTTAGTACTTTTTCACCGAGATCCATTAAGTTGTTAACTCACTTTGATTTAAGGTTTGGTTTGTGATTGTGATTTGTGCACGGATTATGTATTTTCCTGCCTCATATTTTTTGAGACTGGAATCCAACTTCATTTTCTTTTGTTGTTTTATTGGTGCACTCAGATATCACACTTACCTGCCCCTTCCTTTTAACGTATAGTCCTGATAAGTGGCAGCTTGTCCTGTTTAAATTCTCCAAGTCTTTTGGGTTTTTAATACCATGATGGGAATTGACCCCATTCCCAAGTCAAAGTATGATTAAAGTTCATGAAATTAGCATTGTTTCAATCTTTGGTGTTAATCAAAAGTCGTCTTCACAGTACCTGCAGTGTGCCCAAAACTGACCCCTCCTGCAATTCATATAGAGGTACATGCATCAGTAGCACATCTAAATACGACTGTAAATTCTTTTTTTTAATGAGACCCATTGCCCCTTCTACAATTGGAACTGTCTAGGAATCCTTCCACATTGCCCTCGTTTCTGCCTGCAAATCATGGTATTTTATGACTTTGTGTCTCTTTCTCTACATAAGACACTGTAGTCACTGGGTGTAGCAATTTCAATGATCAATGCTACTTTTGTCTTCTTTCTGTATCCGTTTTTTTGCATCTATTATTTTTAACTATTGGTAATGGGTGTTCTTGTGTAATATAAACTTCATCATTCTCTATAATGCTTTCTGGCTCATGTTTCCTATGCTTCTCAGCTACTTCTATATTGTGCTGTTTACATAATCCCCAATGCTACATACAGTCTTGCCAAATTATTATGCCTTTCAGTATACTAGCCTTCTGCCCTTAGTATATCACACCCAGCAACATGATGTGCGACTGTTTCCAATTCTGTTTTACAAAACCTGTGTTTGTCTGTTTCTCCCACATGGTCAATGGACTTTGTAAACCAATGTGTATGTAGTCCACTATCCTGGGCCACCAATAACCTTTCATCTTTTGGTTTAAACTCACTTCTCCTTAACCAGTCCTGCATCAGATCCTGATTGATATGAAGTTGTTTCTGGAGTTTACTGTACTTGCAACTATATTTATGCCTTTTCCACTTTTCTTTCTCATCTGAACCTTTACCTTATATTCATTCTTTTGTTTTTTTGGCACAGTCAGTTGCAGTCTCATTTTTGTCTGCTTTTGATGTGATTTCCATTCCTGCTTGATACCCATACACTTCTGCTAAACTAAAAAGGGAAGTCATCTTTGATTTGTTCGCCTCATGTTTTAAAACTTTCATTATGTTTGGGTCTTGCTTCGTTAGCAGATATTTACGCAGTCCTACGATTGCAGATCTATACATGTAATCAATTTCTGGGAGGCCCATACTTCCTACAGGCTGGGGAATATGTAATCTTGGTATACACAATTTTTGTAAATCATTTAGTAAGCACGAAGCATTTTTTTCTTTTCTGTCCAACTGATTCAATACCTTTTGGGACCAGTCAGTCAACTGCAAGTTAGAACCGGAAGAGCAAATTGGTTTATAGCTTGGACTTTGTTCCTAGATGTCAGGGCTGTTTTCAGTATTAATTTTTGTCTTCTAAAAATTTCCTTACTAAGTTTTCTTCGCATTTGTTTATGTTCTTCATCAGTTCCCAAATATTTATACACTCCCTCCTGCTCAAGTTCCTTTATATTCACATTCCTGTCCCAGACTATTTTCTTGGTGCTGCAGCTTTCCTACTTTAAAGGTTGTTTTTCCAAATTTATCAAGACCAAATTACATTCTTGTATTGTTTGAGAACGTTTTGACCACTTGCAGTTGTGCTTTCAGTTCCTCATCTGTTGAACTATAGTTTTAAATCATCCACAAAAAGATGAGAAGTCTTTACACTTCATTGTTTTCTGGGATCCAAATTATGAACATGTCCTAATATGTTAAGTAGACAGCTTAATGGGTTAAGGGCAAGACAAAAGAGCAGCAGTGACAAATAGTTACCCTGGAATATCCCCCTTTGAATTTTTATCCCTGGGATAATAATTTGTCCTTTATCGTGGCTTAGCTGCAAAGTTGTTTGCCACTGTTTCATGGTCACTGTAATGTAACTGATCAATGTAGGGGTATATCTTATACATCTGTAAGCACTGCTTTATCCAAGAATGTAGGATGCTGTCAAATACTTTTTTGTAGTCTGTCCATGCCAAACTTAGATTCTTCCTCTTTTTACAATTCTGAGGTATGACTCTTTAACAGCAAATGATCCTTTGCTCCTTATGATTTTCTTTTATTACCCCTTTGTTCCTTTGCCATGATTGAGTTTTATTCTAAATGACTATAAACTGTCGGCATCAATTCCAGTATATAGTTTATACATCGTCTGAAGATAAGTTATTGGTGTATAATTTTTAGGATAGCTTGCAGGTTCACTGTTAAGAAAGAGTACGGTTTTTCCTGTTGTTAACCAGGTTGGCATCTGTTCAGAGTGTACATATAAGTAGTTCTTACTCAGGGATAAATCTTCGTGTAACAATGTTAATAGTTTTAGCCAGATCTGTGGTTGGGGTTTTTCATTTAGGTGTTTTTCTTATTTTTATTTCAATTTCTCTGGCTGTTACTTCACCCCATTTTATATTTTGTACATTTGAACACGTCCATTCAGCATCTTGGTTGTGTTCCACTGAGTTTTCATAGCTAGTTCTCCAAAATGTGTCTATTTCTTCTTTTTCTGGTGGAGTTTCTATTCCTTTGCTTTTTCGTCAGTTCTCTATAAAGCTGTTTTGGGTCATCAGTAAATTGCTTATTTTGTACTTTTCCTTTATATTTATCTATATATCCTCTAATTTTGTTTACCTTGCGAATATCTTTAGTTTATTATTTGCAGTAGTGTTTGCTAGATCCTATATGTTCTAATACTGCACATTGTTTTTATCACATCTATCTTTGTAAGTATTTTTCTTTATCTGTTCCCTCTTCTATACTCTTATGACAGTAACACTTGTCTTAATTTCTTTATAGTTTTCTCTTTTCAGTGTTTCCTTGATGGCATTTGATTTCTTCTCTTCCTTTTCCTTATTACCCTGTATTTTTGTGGTAAGACTTTATCTGTTGTTAATTTCTATTTACTTCTGTTATATCAGATGAATTTCTGTTAACAGTGTTGAATATTGTGCTCATTTGTTTTGTCAGACTTCTAACATTTTGGGTCTTCTTGACTTCCTGTAATCTATTTCTTTCATCATTCTTAATATGTCTGTCCATCTGTATTAAATCAATCAACTCTTCCCGTAGATATTTTTCTTCTAAACTGGGGCACATTCTTCATTCTCCTTTTCCTGCAAGCATTCTACAAAAAGTTGTAGAACATCTTCCTGTGACATATTCTCTTCAGCTGCATCTTGCATCATCCGCTGCTCTTTCACATAGGAATTCACTGGCCTATCACTGCACAGCACTGACTCTGTCAGGGTTGCCACCATTTCCTGTGCCTTCCCTTGCTGTGCAACTCCAAATGAGCTTTTGTACTGGTTTCCTGCTAAAGGCTGGAGAGTATCTTCATGTGGTAACTGATCAGATGCTTCCTGTTCCACCAGTTTCTCCTTAATGTGTGGACTCGCTGTTCCATAATGCTGTGATGTTAAAGTTGGATTTTCTACACTAAATCATTCACGTCACAGGTAATCCATAATTTCAGTTTCTATTTCTTTAACTTCTCCATTACTAATCCTCTTTTCTGCTTCCCTCGTTTGTTTTCTTGTTTTTGTATTGTAAAATGTTCCATATCCAGATGCCTTTCCCTGTATTTTCTTCAAATATCTTTGGTACTGCTGGTTTTTATATTGATTAGTTTTGCCTTCTTTGCATAAATATTGGACCATATTAAATCTCTGGTACTTTTCCGTTATCGGGGCAACAATTTAAATGCAGTTGCTAGGCTCCGAATCCAATGTCTTGTCATGTCCTTTTGTGTCTTAATCTAACCAAGTGTGTGTGTAAAATATGTTACTGGATACTGTTTAAAAAAGGAGATGCCACTTCTAAAATGTACTCATGCCTGGTTAGATTAAGACCAAAAAGACATGACAAGACACTGGATTCGAGCTCAGCAACTGCTTTTAAACCATTTCCCTCTTACGTAGCAGATGGACAAATCATATGAAAAAACAAGCAACCGAAACTTGGGAAAGCAGAACCTCGGTAAAACACTGATAATATATGTTATATCAGGTACATGATGACTACTTTAACTCCTGCACATTACCTGTATTTCCTAATAATGGTTATTTCCATTGTCAGGGAAACTCTTTCAAAGCAGTACTTGCCACTTTAAAAAAAAAAAAAAAAACGCTTCACAGCTACCTGTTGCTTCATGATTCCGATCACAGCTGCCAGAAGCCAGATAACTGTATGTAAGGAAATTGTGTTTTGGGAGGATGTACATGCAAGCATAGTTGTAAGGGGCTGAATAGTTTAAATTATGGAGAAATTCCTTTTTTTCTACTTTGCTATTATCGGAGCGACACTTTATACGTGGTTGCTGAGCTCCGAATCCTGTGTCTCTTGTCAGGTTGTATACAATATTTCACTGTATAACACAAACAAAGGAGATGTCAATTCTAAATTTTACGCAAGACCAAAAAGACATGACAACACACTGGATTGGGAGCTCAGCAACTACATTTAAAGTGTTGCCCCGATAACGGAAAAGTACCAAATCTTTTTCTTTCCCATGTCTATATTCTTCTTCAGATGTCTCCTGCTCCACCTGTTTCTCCTTACTTTGGGTTGGCATTGTTCCATCATGCTGTGACATGACCTGTGTTAGACTTTCTACATTAAATCCTTCACTTTGCAGGTATTCCAAAGTACAGCTTTTACTTATTTAACTTCTACTTTGCCAGTTTTTTTGTTCTGCATTCCCCCTTTGTGATCTTATTTTTTGTATTGCGAAACTTTCCAGATCTGGGTACCTTTGCCTATATTTCTATTCAAATATCTTTGGAACTGCTTTTTGTGTTGATTAGTTTGGCTTTCTCCTTTGCATACATATTATAACATATCAAATGGTTATGTTCATTCTGTAAACCTGACTAACCTTGCTTACATTAACTTATTTCTTCACCTTACTAATTCTCTCATATTTTTCCTAAAAATCTCAAGGAAAACTGAACTGGTAATAACAATTTAATATATTGGCAGACCCTTTCCTGCTAATTGTCTGTAAAATCTACTCCATAACTTATACTAAAGTTATGTCATTTTTATTACAGTAATTTAATTCATCACATGACCATTATGATTTTCTATTCTAGTGTAAATACCAACTTTTCCTGTTTTTTTATTATTGTTTCATATATATTTTTATTGAACTACCTTTATTTACTATGTTAGAACAATGATTTCTATGTTTATCTCATAGTTCTAGTGATTATCTAACTTTTGTTAGTGGAGCTTTTCTCCCCGGGCCTCTACTGAAAATGGAAATGTATCCAGCTAGACTAGCCCAGTCAACAAATGTAAAATAAGTAAATACATCTCTCTCGTTCCCCATGTCCATGTCTTATTTTTTTATACCTTTTTTTTTATTCTTTATATTTTTGTACTTCATCAGTTGATTCTTTTTCCAAACAGCCCACTGTATCTCAGTCTGTATACTTTGTATACAAATCTATTGTATTAATGAAGACAGATTTTATTTTCTTCTAATTTCTGTCTTGATCTTTTTGAGTATCTTCTATCTGGAAATTCTTGGCTTCCTGCACAGTAGTAACAATATGTAATTTCTTTCTTTCATTCTTATCCTAAATAGTTCACTGTGTCATCTTTATGGCTATTTTTTGGCCTGTCAGGTTTTGTGTACTACTACTCCCTTCTACAACAGAGGGCCATCCTCCCCCCTGAGCCTGGCCTAAACCCATGGTAGGAATGTTTCTGTGTTTGGAAGATCCTACACTGTCATTTTTCCAGTCCTGACACCAGTGAGCCCACCAAGATTAGGCACATTTTTTATTCTGGGACTTGTGCACCCAGGGTTTTTATTTTTTAACCTATTACTCTCCATGATGTATGCTACATAAAAACAGTCTTGGTGAGACACTTTAAAACAGAGTCCACCTCGTGAAGGAAATTACCAAGACTTGAGGATGAATTCAGTTCCTGCAATGCTACTTTCCTTTGCTTGCTGATTTTTTGTGCTAGGATTGTGTTTCTTTCTCTCTCTCTCTCTCTCTATCTCTTTTCCTGGTAAGTGGCAGCTTGCTATATATTCTTTGTAATGTCATTGAAATAATGGCATGCTATAGTCAGTGTAATTATCAGGGTTTTGAGTTATGGTATGCAAATAAAAATGCCACCCCCCCCCCCCCACACACACACACACACACACATACACATATATCCCCAGATGCCTTTGCTATTTCCATCCATCCTGGTTTGTCCACACTATCCACATTACTTTTTTCTACATTTTTTTGTTTTACTCTTCCTCCATTCTTTCAACACATCCTAGCTGTCCAAGACTACACTGTAATAACCGTGGAATAAATAATCACATTAAACTGGGGCTTTGGGGGCTGCCAGAAGCCATGGGTTTCTCGATGCTTTTAGGTGCATTTCAGAGTTTTTTTAAACACCTATTTTAAACAATGACGACCTTAACAAAAATTGAAATTCATTTTTAAGTGTTTGGTTTTGCTTCTTCATTCAACTTTTCAACACACCATGTCTCTCCCAAAGTGCACTGTAATGAGTATGAAATAGATAATTTAACTAAGCTGTGGGTCTGGGGTCTGTTAGGTCCCTACAAGCCATGGGTTTGTAAATCTCTGAGAAGTAGTTCAGAGTATTTTTTTTTACCTATCTTTCAATGCAATGATGACGTGAAAAAAATATGAGTAAGGAAATAAATTCAGAAAATTTTATTTCAAGGAAGAAATAAGCTGTGTTTGACAAAAAACAGTTTGCAGTAAACTGAGAAGATAAATGTTTGCAAGGAGTCATGAATTAAATCGGGGAAAAGTGCTTGCTTCTCTAACCCCCCCCCCCAGAAAAAAAAGACAAGTCACCTTCTGTGTATATCCACGTGATGTTAGATTGGGATGAAGGCGCAAATTGCCACAATACTGTATTTCAAGTAATTGCTGTCATTTATACAGCAGGCTTCCTGACCCCTATCCCCAAAAGGCAGCAACCTTCTGTCTACCATTCTGATATCAAACTGGGACAAAACTTAATAAGCAAATAGAACACAGTATCATATTTCATCCTATTGTTGTCAGACTTGCATAAACAAGCATATTCCTAATCCCTACCCCCAAAAGGTAGCCATCTGTAAATGTGTATATTTGTTTTTGAGAAAAATGAAAAAGTAATGATCACAGTAATGTAATCCAAATTGTTGTTCATATACAGTACGCTAGACATTCTATTGCAACCTTCTGTGCACACCCATGAAATTTGTGGGGAAAGTTAAATAAATAATAACTACATTGTCCAGAATCCCACACAAGCTATAGTAAACTTTTGTGTACAACTCTGTGATTTGATAGTAAGGAAAAAAAAAATAAATATGTAATTGCCACACTGCCCTCAGCCCCGATCCCAACACACACAAGCTACATTGATCTTCTGGGCACATTTCTGAGCAGGGTCCATTTTAGACTAGGTGAGGTTTAAGTGTGAGGCCACTGTTAAGCCTCTGTGAAAATCAATTTATACAGCCTGTGATGTTGGGACAGCCATATGTGTCTTCTGCTGTACCTAGAAAGAAAAAAACAAACTACAATATATAACCTGTTTTTGGTGACCAAACTTGCTTTGAAAAGTGTGTATGATTGTGCAGATACTGTGTCTAGGCCACTGCTACTGCTACTGTTTTGAGAAGATATGCCTGGATATGTGTGCAGAAGTTTTCTAATGAGGTAAAATTCTGAGATGTTAAACTCTTCTTTTTAACAGGGAGGTTCCTTGATGTCAGGTTGTCAAACTGTTTGATGACAGAGGAAAATTAATTCAAGGAGTTACTAAGATTTTTCAAGTCCCACATTATGTCTGCCAAACCCTGTTTTTTTTTTTAACAGAATAATCAGTCCCTGACATCTTTTGGCAAAAATGAAACAAAAAAGCGATGGCAGGAGGGGAAGAATAAAAGACATAGATCCTTTAAGAAGAAACAAAGGGACAGACTATTCCTTCAGAATGACTATGCCAGCATTCATTGTATAACCCTCCAAGCATCTTGCATACCATCAGAGCAAACTAGTGGCAAACAAGCTGAGCAGGACAAGGACAGACTCTCAGAAATGGACATTTAATGGGCAGGGGTCTTCCAAGAGTAGATGTTGTGGGGAATACCTCAAATAGATCTGTTCACTTCCTTTCAAAACAGACAACTAAGTGAATTCTTTACCAGGAGCCCTTGCAGGCAGGCCTAGAAGGCAGATCTATTTTCATTCTTTTGGTAGGAAATACATTTCCACCCTTTACATTGCTATCCAAGGTCATTCTGAAGATTCAGAAAGACTGTCCAAAAAATGACGTTGACTTCTTTCTGCTCCATGCAACATTTGATCTGATGTCCTTTTCATTCTTCCTCACTGATGGGTCTTGTATCCGACATCGGATCCTATTCGGCCACTTCTTCCAGACTTAGGCTTGGAGTCTCAAGCTCCTCCCTCTTTCCTTAATGCACTACACCTTCTCTAACTCCCCAGATCTCATTTCCCATGCTTCACATCCAGATGTGGTTTCGGAGTCTCAAAATTATCAGTGGTTGAGATAAGTTTCTTTCCCAAAAATGTCCTATTTCCTATATTTGTACCTTGTATTGTATAATTGTTTTTTCTATTTTCCTCCCTTTCCCTTAGGTCTCGAGAGGCATTAGGGATTTTAGTTCCCCTCTGTCCTTTCGTGCTGTTGGCACTTCTTTCTCCTGTTTAAAAAAAAAAAAAAAAAAACTTTTTGCCATATTAGAGATTCTTTATTGTTATTTTTGTTATTACTGTATTTCTCCTTTAGGTTCTGCCCTGTTATGGCTGACAAACCTACGAGATTTAAATGATGCACTTCTTGATGGCATAAGATCCCAAATTCAGATGCCCACAAGAAGTGTATCTATTAGCTAGGACCAGGACATTTAGATTCTAACTGCTCAGTTTGTGCAGCCTTAAGCCCTCGGTCCCTGGCCGACTCCTGAAACAAATTAATCTTGAAGGGCCTTCTACCTGCATCTTCTGCAACAGGGACTCAAACTCCCTCAAAGCATGCCAGCTCCAAGATATCCCTCTCTGCCTCTTCCAGGGACTCTTCGGAGCCAAGTCAAAAATGATCCAGACCTTCGGATCTAACTATCCTGGATCCGAGTGGGACCAAGAAAACATTAGACTGTAAAGACTCTTTGGATCCATCGGCTGTAGATCAGTGTGTCAAAGCTATTTCCTTGGATCCTAGTTCTTTGGCTCTGAGCAGAGCCAGGACTATCTAAGATCCTAGGGCCTCGAATCAGGAACCCATCCTAGTCTCAGGTTCACCTTCCCCAGGGACAACTTCTTTGGATCTGAAACTTTCAGATACTATGACACGGACTTGACTAAGTACTTTACAAGTAGAACCAGTCTCACCAGCTCTTCCAGTAAAGGTTTTCCAGACACCAGCCAAATCTAGGAATGCTTCCTTGGCATCCTCCTCCAGAACTTCCTGAAGTCTCACTGAGGCCGATATGAACAGGATGATGCGGAACTTCCTCAGGGAGCAGATCCAGATGGGGGTCCTGCCATCTCTGTCCCATCTAGGATCTGTCCATCTTCTACTTTGCTGAATCCTTTTTGGATCTGTCCCTCAGTTTCCGAAACCCAAGACCCTAGTTTCCTGAAAGAGTTGAGGTCAGATGAGGAAGTTCCCTTCTTTGACTCCGGCTACATCCCTGACCAGCCCTACTTCCTTTCTTTCGGATCAGAGCAAGTTCCGGATCCGAGATGTCAGTGCCAGCTCTGGGGGGGCCTTGACAGCTTGGGTCCGGTTCTGTCGGGAGGCCTTCAATCAGTAGTTGGCTCTGCTCTCTCTCCTTTGGAATCTTCATTTGTGAGGGAGAGGGTTTATTCGAGTCTGTCAGCCTTCTGGGTTGCAGAAAGGGCTTTCTCCAGGATTAGAGAAGCATCTCCTTACCCCCAGGGTCTGCCCCACCCTTCATTGGATCTGAGCACTTCACCCATCATGCCTGCCATAGGTCAGCCAGACCCGAGGAGCCTCCAGACCACTTCCCCCCCAGGAAGTCCCCCCTTATTCCAATACCTCTCCAGAGCACAACACGGAGGAGGTCCCTCAGAAGAAGAAGTGTAAAAGGAGGCACACAGACTACCGTATGGAGCCTCTCACAGAGGACATTGACTTCGATGAGGGAGAAGGATCCCCCGATCACCACTCAACGATGTTTCCTTTGGAGACATCCTGGAACTCCTTAGGCAGAAAGGTGGCTGGTCTTCCCAACCTCCTCCTTCTGAGGAATCAGTGTTCCTAGTTGGCTTTGGAGTGGGCCCATCTATGTTCTGGGTGCGTCCTCTGGCAGATGCTCTGAGAGATTTAGTCCTGCCAGGCCTGGAAGGAACCAGACATGGTTGAGCCTATCCCCATGTGCCCTGATAAGATTCTTAGCCCACCTTCTGATCATCTCCATTGGAGCAAACATATCCCAGTAGATGCTAATGTTGTTGCAGCAGCCACATCCAAGGAGCTAGCTGAACAAAGCTCCAGTGTCCATCAAGTGAACAAGGAGTCTCAGGTGATGGATAGACATAGAAAACACATCTGTGCCTCAAGTACTTTTTTCTCTGAGGTTATTAAACTATTTGGTGCTTTTCACCCATTTGCAGAGAAATTTGGTCAAGGAGCTAAGCCTCTCACTTGCAGAGACCATGTCGGAGGAGGACATGAAAGTTTCTCCCCAACTGGTCACTCTGTCCTGGCGGAAGGGACGTCACAGGCAGACAGTGCAGACATAGCCATTAGGCGACAGGCCTGGAT